>NW_024870464.1:183735-214725 GCF_013358625.1 Macadamia integrifolia | reverse complement strand
TAGAGAGAGAGAGAGAGAGAGAGAGAGAGAGAGAGAGAGTGAGAATTATAGAGTTTATTATTATTATTTGTTTCATCTTCCATTTTGAGGGGCGAGAGGATGAGTGGGTTTATGGTTTATAATTATATGTTTTTTTAATACTTAATAATAATTATAAATATATGCCTTTTTAATACTCCACTCTTCCCCTTTCTCCTCCACGTTTAGAGAGGGGGAGAGTAAGAATTATAGAGTTTTTTATTATTATTTGATTTATCTTTCATTTTTAGGGATGAGAGGATGAGTGGGTTTAGGGTTTATAATTATATGCCTTTTTAATACGTAATAATTATAATTATATGCCTTTTTAATACTCCACTCTACCCCTTTCTCCTCCACGTTTAGAGAGAGAGAGAGAGAGAGAGAGAGAGAGAGAGAGAGAGTTATAGAGAGTTTATTATGATATTTGTTTCATATTCCATTTTGAGGGGTTTTTGGTCATTTGAGAATTTTTTTTGGTAGATGTAAATAGTTTTTTAGTCATAAAAAAAAAAAAAAATTTGAATTTGAAGAAAGAGATGGACACAAAAAAAATCATTTGGGTAATTATAATTTTTATTTTATTATGTCGTTTGTACTTTTCTTTTCTTTTCTTGGCTACCAAACATAGTAAGGAATCCTAACTCAGGGTTTGGGCTCCCTCCTTATAACCTTTGCTAAATGTTAAAATAATTTCTGCAGTAAATGCTTTCAAAGGGCATAAGATAGGAGTAATGAAGTCCATATATATAGTTATTTTCAAAACGATATTTGGATAATCGACCATTATGGGACATACTTTAAAATACATCAAGTATGCCCCTCTAAATGGTAAAGTGAGAAAATTTTGGGAGAAAGAATGTTACCCGCTTGCTTTCCATATACCTAGGCACATGGGGAAATAGAGGCAGAGGCTGGGGCAGGGGCATTTTTTCCCAGCCCACCTCTACTTCTCCGTTTGTTGAGTGTGGGGAATGCAAGGGGCAGTGTTTTTTCTCCTTAAAATATTATATAGAAAAAGGCAAAGATTTTTCATGGTACGAAAAAATGTACCAATGAGTGGTCAGAGAACTTTCTTCCATTTTTAAGAATATAGTAGTTTATTGTTTATAAATGTTTCTGAACAAGTAGATTTCCATATATATATTGGTAAATAACAAGTGGATACACTTACAAATATCATAATAGTAGTTAAAAAAAAATTATTATGTTAATTTATATATCTATTGTTACATCCCAATGATTGTCTTGAAAAATATATCATTGATATGGCTCAATATATTTAGAATAGAAAAAAAACATTAAAATAAAGGAAAAGTATTTTTTGCGAGGGAATGCAACTTATGCAGGTGCGAGTGCCAATGAGAGCACATGGAAAGCATTAGCAAAAGTCATTTAATTTAACGGGGTGGGCCAGTCATTTCATCCGGCCCCATGCCTCTAATGCAAGGGCCACACTTCCTCCACACAAACTATTTTTCCTAAAATAAATCTAGAGAAATTTACTATCACTCCCCTACACTTGGCCTATATTTACTAAAACTCCCCTACCTTTTACTTTTTTACTGATATTCCCCTGCTTTTTTATTTTTACATCTCTTTCTCCCCTGTCTTTTTAAATGCCTAGATTATCCTTTATTTTCACTTGTAACCTATTACACTTTTTTCAAATTGGTTCAAAACATAGTTTGAACCAAACCACTAACAAGATTTGTCTCATCCAATTATCAAGGATTATTGTAAATAAGGGTGTCAATCGGTTTGGTCTGATTATTCGGTTCTGTTTCGATTCGATTCCAAATGATGATAAAGTGGACCATAATCGAATCGAGAACCTACTCGGTTACGTATTTAGATACTCAAACCGATTCATTTCGGCTCGGTTCGATTTTGGTTCCAATTCGGTTCTGATATACAGTTTTAATTTGGTTATGAAAACGATTCCACCTTTTGAACCATGAATGTGATGGACCAAAGGCCATATTGAGCTCAAGTTATGGGCCTTTTGGCTATTGCTAATTCCAAAATTATCTTAGCTTGTAAATATGTGATGATAAATTGCAAAAAACACTTGCCACATAAAAAAAAAAAGAGCTTGCAAAAAACACTCTTGAATGATAAGAGCAATTCGGTTCAGTTTCGGTTCGAACTAACGGTTCTACAACCTAAACCGAAACCGAAACCGAAACCGAGCCAAACCGAATAGCAAACTCACATTTTCAAACTGAATTTGAACAGAATAAATTCGGTTCGATTTCAATTTTGGTATGGTTAATTCGGCTCGGTTTCAATTTGAAATTGGCACCCTTAATTGTAAATTCAAAAAAGAATAATTTTATATCCGATCTATATCTATATCGGTATCATATGTTCCAATCGGGTACCACGTTTTTTAATTTTTTTTAATCCTTAGATTGTCTAAGACCGATGCCAATCTAATATCGATAAAAAAATAGATTGCTAAATTTGTGATGACGAATGAGATAAAAAAAAAATAAATAAATAAACAACATCCTTGATGATTGGATGAAACAAAATTAAAATAATAATAATAATAATAATAATAATAATAATAATAATAATAATAATAATAATAATAATAATAATAATAATAATAATAATAAATAAATAAATAAATAAATAATATCTTTAAGGATTTATCAGCTATATCAATATCCTTGATGATTGGATGGGACAAAACTTATGAGTGGTTTGGTTCAAACCATGTTTTAAACCTATCAATTTGAAAAAAATGTAATAGGTTACAAGTGAAAAGGAAGGGTAATCTAGGTATTTAAAAAGAACGGGGGAGAAAAAGATGTAGAAATAAAAAAGCAGGGGGATATCAATAAAAAAATAAAAGGTAGGGGAGTTTTAGTAAATATAGACCAAATGTAGGGGTGATAGTAAATTCCTCATAAATCTATCTATTCAACAAAGAAACTGCACTTGACGATTTGGAGAACTTAAACCATTAATCTCTCTCTAAAACCTCTCTAAAACTACAAAAGTGGTGGAACGCCCACAGACAATCCGTCCAGCAAAGCAACCCCGGGTAATCTCTCACCCTTCTCCCTCTTGCTTTCACACTCACACTTTCTGTCTCTCACAAGAAACAGATCACCTAAGAACCGTCTTAATCTAAGCTTATTCTTATCTCAATAACCATCTCTCCATTTCTTAAATTCTTCACAAAACAGAGTCCTCTGTTTTCCAATTCCCTGTAAGTAAGATATGGGCAATAAACCAAGCATTCAAATCACTCCAAGGGACAACAAACCAAGCAATCGAAGCAAGCTAAGTCTCTGGATCAGGCTACCCCTAAGGTTCCTTGGCAAGATCAGGAACCTTTATGTCCAATGCATGTACGGCTGCGCCAATTTGGCAGGTCAGGGCAACGTCTCGGGCTTGCCTCCTGCCTACTACTCCTCTGTACCATCCTTCAGAACTTCTTCCAGCGATTCCGATGACCTCCAAGATCTGATCAGGGCTAATTCAGAATCCAAATTAATGAACAGGGTTGGGTCCAAGATTGAAATTGGTTCTAAGAGTGATCTGGTGAAGAAGGTGCAGAGGAGGAAGAGCTGTGACATGATTGAGACTATCGATGAAGACAAATCCTTGTGAGTTTGGTGACAACTTGAAGGCGAGAACTCATTGGGTAAAAGCTTCTCTGCTTTGATCCTTCTTTCCACTCTGTCATATCCTCCTATTTTTGAGAGATTGATCTATGTTTAGATATATGTGAATGTGTATTTTTGGAAAATTGAGATTATTCTTCTGATTCATTGTTAATTGGGTTTCTCTCTGTTTCTTTCCTCATCTAGAAATGTAAATCATGAATGAGACTAGTTCAGTATTTTTATTTAGCTTTTCTGAATCAAGCATATAGAAATAATATGATAAAGTGGTGGTTTGGTTAATCGGAAGTTGAATCGCTAGACATTGAAGGAACTTATTGTCAAAATTGGGTGCAGCTCCGATGGTGCAAAGTCGTAATGTGTTAACAGACGTCTCCAGCTTAAGTCTCCATGCGACTAATTTGTTACATTGATCTTGGATGTGAATGTCTTTTGCACCCACCGCTTAGTAGAAATCTTTTCGACCTTTTGGACTTTAAGACAATAGTTCGAGAGATCATTGTCTTGCTTGTGACAGAAACTACAGAAACTAAGAACTTTTTCCTATATTAGATGTGGCTATGTGAAACTGGGGTTTATCCTTGGACTAAACCGTAAAGTCAGGGTTCGAAAGGTTCCTTGTTAAAAAAAAAAAAGTCTATAAGGGTGGCCCTCTGAAGCCGAGTAGGATGGGCCTAGTCTGAGCCTGGGATGAAGTTTGGGTGAATTATCCTGATTTTATATTACTATGGACTCCATATTAAAATTGATGTTGAGGATTTTTTTTTTTTCTTTTTAATGCATATAAAGACCCATAAAGCAAAAATAAGGTCGATCAGAACCAGTTCGGCCCAACCCGGCCTAATCAAGATCAATCAAGGCAGGGTTGGATGGGTTGAGCATGACAGGGTTGGGCTTGGGCTGAGATATTTCGATCGCATCTTAAGGTTAGGTTAAACTTGGGTTGAGCTAAAAGGACTCAGGATTGAGCAGGGTTTTTAAAAACCCGGCCCAACTTGATCCTACCCCTGTTTCACCCCTCCCTTTCGGTTGGTGGATTTTCTTATGGAAGCTCAAGATCCATCCTAAATTTAAATTCTTTTTTTGGCACCTTTTGCACAATGGAATTCCCGTCAGGCATCATTTATGTGAACGGATGGCTATTGATCCTCATTGCTTGTTTTGTGGTAAATATACAAAATCTATTCTTCATTTACTGTTTTATTGTGAATTTTCTGCACGTATCTGGGCTGGTAGCCCTATTGGTCTCAGATCCCAGTCTTTGCAGGTAAATTCTATGGCTGATTTTGTTATGTTCTTTTACCACCATGCAAACTTATGTAAGTCTGAACGTTTGTGTTTCTTTAGTATTTTTTCGATTGTTGCTTATTACATCTGGGACCACCGTAATGCTGTTCTAAGACATGCAAAATCTCCCAACCCGATGGCGGTGATACACAAAGTCAATAGATGGCTTTCTGATTTGAATCTTCATGAGGGTTTTGCTTCTAATGATAGTTTCTTCTCTGTTATAGATCACCCTGAGGGTCGGCTGAGGGGGCTTTCTCCCTTACCATTTTTGTCATATCCAGTCTTAGTTTGTATAGAGTTTACTAATATTTTGGGATCAGGTTCAACTTGGTTCTATGGTGTTTTATATCAAAGTTAGTTTTAGGTTATCATCAAGGGTGGTACTCTCTCATCCGATGGTGTAGAGATTGAAGCCGGAGGAATTCTGCAGTGGGTACGGTTGATGCATTTGATAGGTTGGAATATCTCTGAAGTATGATTCTCTTCAAAGGCATTAATTCACCTTATTCCGAAGCCGATATATGGTTGCTGGCCCTTCACTAGTTTTGCTACTTTTTGGGATATCCATGTCTATTTTAGTCTGTACAGTTTGTATATAAGAGTGTGGAGACTGATCCTGCCATGTTATGTTTAAGGTCTGTTGGGAACTAGGTTAACTTAGGTTCTATTATCTTGGACCTGATAAATTGTATGTAGCTCCTATTTAATGAAGTTTTTCCTATAAAAAAAAAAAAAGATTAAGCTTGCCCAATCTTACTTTGGACCTGATAGATTGTATATTTGATGGAATATGGTTGTATTTGAGATATAATTATCATAAACCATGTTGATTTATAGAATTGTTAGAATTACGATATCATCCTTTCATGTGTCGCAATTTTTATTTTCTTTTCGGGGTTGAGAAGCGAAGGAGAGTGCTAATTTGGTTGACTCAGTTGGTCTACTTGTTTAGAGAGATAGGTTCGCAATCTAGGGAGTTACATGAAATTATTATTCTTGGGTGGAAATTAGACTTTAAGGTGATTGTGGCTAGAGCTCCTGGGAATTTTTTTTTCTTTAAGACAAGGACCGAGTTTCCCAAGGCCATGAACCTTTGTGAAAAGATTCTCATTCACCATAGCCCATTACGACCTTAGACAATAGGAGGGAGAGAGGGAGAGAGGGTGTCCCATCGTTCAGCCAGTGGTGAAAGAAAATTTTGTTCTAAAGATAATATTATACTATAATAGAAAGAGAGACAAAACATCATCGTCAACATGTTTCCTGATGCTATCAGTTCTAGCTCTTACAGCTGACATGTGCTACTGAAATGAAAATTACTTTTCTTAACAAACAAAACTAAGACATACTGTTTAAGAACTTCACTAATATCTAACTAAAAAGTGAACAACACTCATAGCCGTTGGTCCTTCCCTTGCTGAAGAAGATCTATCAGTCATTCACAATCAGTCCAAATGATAACTATTGTGAACCCTAATTGGTAGAGATGATGTCTTTAATCTGAACTTTTGATAGAGATGCAATTACATCATTAAACAATGAAGTAACAAAACATTATAAAGAAACTCAAGGGGTAGCCGAGTTGCAAGTGACCTTTGTTTCATGAAGTGTGGTTTTGAGTTCGACGCCTCTTACTTCTTTGGGATCACTCACATAGGATGTATAGTGTTCTTCACTGTTTTTTTACTTAAAAGACAGATGCCGAAGGAAATTGTGTTACTTCTTTATTCTGTTGCGAAGAAAGATCTGAGACAAAAAAAATTTATGACGCAGTGTGGGCACTGAATGAAAAAGACAGATAAGGGAACAACCCACTGAGGAGGTTCATAAAGAAACTCAGTCCTCACCCAATTGTCTTGTTGCTCAAATATGTTTACTGAACTCACAAGATAATAAAACAAAACATGCCAGACTCTTCCTCTTTTTTACACATGTCAGAAAGAGTATCAATATGCTTAAATTTTGAAAATACATTCTCACCTTGATTTAATTTTGTTATAACTTTTAACTTGCTTTGAGGTGCTTCCATTCTTTTTTTTGGGCTTGAAATACTTTTTGACTATGACATACATATGAGACGTACTTCTATTTGAATGGATTATCCATATTTGCTAATAATTTAAATCATGGTAAAAAAAAAGTCATTATCCCTCGTTTTGTATATCTTGAATCTCCCAACTGAAAATGGATAAGATTGATCTTGGACATAAAAAAAAAAAAATAATAATAATAATAAAAACAAATCATGCACCATCGGTGAGAAATGTTTCTTTGAAATTTTCATCTACCAATTAGTCAACAAATCATATTCCGTACCAAATTATTTTAAGGAGCATCCGATTGAGTAGGAGATAATCCAATTTCAAAACTGTTCCCTACCAAACACCCCCACGGTCCCACCCAGCCAAAAAATTAGAAAACTAATTTTTTCAATATTTCAATAATTTCAACATAAATAAACCCTGAGTTTTCAAATAGAAACTTGTGAGTAGGGGTGTCAATTCTTAAACTAAATCGGTAAAACCGGCTGGACCGAACCGATAACAACACGGATCGAACCGAACCGAACCGAAGCTTTATTGGGTCGGTTCGGTTTGCAGTATTGCAACCCCAAAACCAAATCGAACCGCACCGGAAACTGGATGAACCCGAAACCAAACCGAAACTGGCTCAAAACCCGGACCGAAACTGAAACCAAACCGGTAAGAAACCGAAACACTCCAAAATTCATTAAAAAAAAATCAAAATTTGCATAGTTTTGTAAACATTTGTATGGAAAGTCGAATCCAAACTGGACCAAAAACCAAAACCAACCTGGTTACAAATCGATTTAAGAAACCGAAGACAAATCGAAACCAAACCGCACCAAAACCGAAACCAAACTAAAACCGGAATTTTCTTATTGGTTCGGTTTCGGTTTCAACTTTCCCACACTGAAACCGACTCAATTCAGACCGAAACCAAGCCGGACCGACCGATTGACACCCCTACTTGTGAGCAGGAGAGACTTTAAAGTTTTGTAGGAAGTCAACTATTTTATACCCTAAAGAGTGCAAAATAAATTATAAAAGTAATGGGAGAAAAAACTCTGTCAGTCTAATCTAGTGTAACATATACCCAGATGGCCAGATGTATACGGATGTAAAAAGACCATGTTGCCCCTGCCCCGTGAACCCTCTCATTGGCCATGTATGTTGATGTTGTCTACACCAGACTAAGAAGGTTCTTTCTTCCAAAAATAATATATTACACGTTTTAATTTACTTCTGAACACTTTATGTCGAAACAAATATTGAATCTTATCTTCCTTGGCCATACGGAGCACATTAGAGCATAGTTCAAAAAACAGAATTCAATCGACCGATTTGGATTGGAATCGGAGGTAACTGATTCACCCGATACCCACCTATTTTCAGTCAATTCTGGCTGATTTCAATCGATTCAAATTGGAATTGGCACTAACCAATCCAATCTCCAATTCCGGCTTTCAAAACCTTGGATCAGAGATTTTTGGATGATCTCTATCCATCAGGTATTAAGTTACGATGGCATTTTCTGTCCTTGGCAAGTTGAGCTTTGCTTTTTCTAAGTTGATTTCAGCAACATGCAGAAATAATTGAAAATTTACAACTAGTTCAAAGTTTTATTATAAGAACAATAGATTGTATATGAATTTCAAGACCTTCCAAAATTTTGGATCAGTAGGTCTACAAGGCTTTTGGGAAAGGGATCGCTACAAAGTCAAGAGTGAAGTTTTGATCAATGGGAGGGAGTGGATAATCGAATCGTCCAATAGAGGGTTTAATGAAGGGAGAGAATATAGGGTCAGTGTACACATAAATTTACACATTGACATTGTGGGCTTCTTTTCCAAGTGTTTTTAGTTTCATCATTTCTAGATGATCTCATTGTTTCACATTGATGCCTCAAGTGAAAGTTATCACAATGGTGTATCTGAAAATTGGCAATGGTGTTGACACTCATTTTTGGAATGATCCTTGGATCTTTAATAATCGATCCTCCTTCTTAGACAATTCTTCTTGTCCACTTGACAAAGTCAGTGATTTCATTATATGGGAGTCAGTAGAATATTGGTCTGTTAAATTCTTTGTTGCCTTTGTTATTAACTAATTCTATTCTCCAACTTTCTATGGAGGGGTCTCTTACAACTAAAATAGTTGCCAAATATCTCAAGACATATTCACTAACTCTCGCGAATGCTCACAGAGGTGTTCTTGCTCTTCTCTTTGCTCAGGTGGTGGCTGCTATTTTTAGAAACTCAAATTCCACCCTAAATTTAAGATATTCCTTTGGAGATTTGCCAATGAAGGAATCCTCACTAAAGATACTCTGCATAAGTGGGTAGATATTGACCCTACATGTGGATTTTGCCACAACCATCAAGAAACATTATGACATGTTTTCCTTGATTGCGAGTTTTGAAGAAGAGCTTGGGTTGCTAGCCCATTGTGTCTCAAACTTGATCTTCTTCCTTTTTCCTCTTTTAATGAGTTGATCATGTATTTCTTGCTAGCCCATTGTGTCTCAAACTTGATCTTCTTCCTTTTTCCTCTTTTAATGAGTTGATCATGTATTTCTTTAACTCTATTGATATACTTAGACATAAACTGAGTTTTGTCTTTTTCTCTTTTATACTTACTATTTCATATGGAAACATAGAAACCAAGTCATCTTTACAAATGAAAACCAAATCCATATTCTACCCTTAAACATGTAGAATACTGGATTAATAATGGGTATGTTGATAAATCTATTGTATCTCAGGTGATTAACCATAACCCTCAACCTGGGACATCTATTCCTATTCCCTTATCTCACAAGAAGATTCTTGTAATCACATGGTTATTAGATCAGCCTAATAATATTTCAAGATGAGCATATGCCATTATTTATAAAGGAAAATGTATCTTACTTCAGGCTAATTATCTGATGACAGGAAAAAATGGTGAGACAATAGCGAGGGGACTTCTTCATGGGTTGATGAAGGCACGAGAAAAGGGATAGGAGGTGGACCATATTTGGAGCGATGTTTAATTTAGTTTTTGATGGAACTAACAAACAATCTTGGCCTTGGATTACAATACCTCTCCGTTTGGAAACATAGTTCTTTTCCACTCATCCAACGTTTTGCTTAAAAACTAACTATAGTCTAGTCTCTGGGATTAAAAATATTGCCAAAGAGGCAATGACTATGAAATGTTTGGTAGACAATGTTAATATACTGTATAAATACTGCTACTCTGCATAGTCATTCTTCTTTGTTTTTTTTTTTTTTTTAAGAATTAAAAAAAAAAAAAAAAAAAAAAAAAAAAGTGAAAATTATGACTTTTAGGATCCAATTTCTCTTTACCCATGCCCTTGTGATCTCTAATCCCCGAATTGGAGTGGTGAAGGATATTTTTCAACCTTGTAAATAAGGGTGGAAAGTGGAAATTAATGATGACATTCCAAGAGTGCAATCAAATGGTAAAATCAGCAATTCAAGAGATTCTCATTTCAGCATGAGTGAATGAAAAATTAATCCCATTACCTATTTCCCCTTCCATTGTTTCAATCTTATCTTTTTTTTTTTTTTTTGAAAAGGAAGATGAGGAAACATGATTAAACAGCTAAAGACCTAAGTACTTCCAAAGTGTGAGAACTCCTAGACTCTAAATCCTTAACTTTACAAGATAAGTATTATGCTAACTATATCAGAGGTGTCTATTTCGTAATAATATTTACATGAGAAAAATATTTTAGATAATTTGAAATATAAATAAGCACACAACACAGAAGGATCATCAATAAACTAATTACAGAAAACGTTGTGGTTCACTATCCCTCTCTATCTGGAAACAGAGAATTTTTTGTTTAATCCTATAAAGATTAACAAGAAGTTAATCATTTTGGTTAAAAATATTGCCCACAAGGTAAGGACTAAGAAAATTTTGATCAAGGATAACAGTGCTTTGTACACAACTTTCTATGTCGATTAGTTTCTTTATATTTTCCTTTCTTTAATAAAAATAAAAATAATAAATAAAATTAAAAAAAAAACAAAAAAACAAAAAACAAAAAAACAAAGAAACAAAGAAACAAAGAAACAAAGAACAAAAAAACGACAATATTTATCCATATGCCGAGCTCGTGGAACCCCTGTTCCAAAGCTTCCTTCAACTATTGTTGGAGTCCTCCTACTTATGCTTCTTGTAAAGATCATATCAAATAATACATAATTCATGCAACCCCAAAAAATAGAATGCTTAAAGACAACAAAAGCAATCCAACAACTTTTTCTATAAGAAGGCTCAAAGTAACCATGAAAGAACAATATTGGATGAACCTGTATAAGGAATAGGTTGAACAAAACCAAGAAGAAGATAGGAGGGCTATAGGCAATGGAGGGAAGAAGCTCAGCCCACGGAGGTTTTAAAAGTGGTTGAATCCCAAACCCAAAACAAAACATGGGAGATCACATGAGGCTGAGGGGATTTGTGAAGAAAAACCTTTTGATTAGGGCTTGCTGAAGGAAGTAAAAAAGTGGTAGCAACTACACTACAAATAACTTGTTTAGCAGATTTAGACAAAGATTTATCAGAAAGGAAGTTATGGAAGAGATGAAGAAGAGAGGGTGCATGGCAAAATTACAAGAAATAAAGATGTGCCACTCGGATTCAAATTGCTTAGAGCAAAAGGAACAAAAACTATTAGTTTGAACAGAATGCACTAGCTTCCATTTGGTTGATAAACCATTTACCAAAACCTTTCAAAAGAAAAATATTAAACTTAGGATGTAAAATGAAGTTTCCACAAAAAAGTCCATGTAACTCGAAGATAATCCATGTATCAATATTTATAGTAATAGAAGAGGCTACCAAGTTAAAGTGCGGATCAGGTTCTCGTATAAGAACCATTCTCATACGATTTGATCTACACACATGGATGCACCACCCAACTTTCCTTGTGTGAATTACATGTGTGCGGATTATATTCCATACGAGAACCTGATCTACTGTCACCAATTTAGAAGTTATTACACTAGTCGACCTATCAATAGAGCAAGTAAAATTGATTTTAACCTTCAAAATTAGACTTGCAATCCATGATGAATAATGTCGAAAAAGTAGTTTTATCTTTATTTGCCACTTAAAAGTTTCTAACTAGAAATTCCAGGCTGAATCTATTGGTTTGGCTCCCACGATTACAAGGGAAACAAAGGAAAGAAAAGTATTATTGAATCTATAATAAATGGAAACTTCTGTATAATTACTTCACATGATTATGTAATTAATTAAAAAATGCTTTCAATCTTGTTACTAAATTTTACTTTATTTTCCAAGAAAATCCCTTTAATTTGAAAATTATTATATTGGAAAACATAATAATCAAATATGATAAGATTCAACTATCGTGAATTATTTTTTTTGGTAAAAAGGGTGAAGAAAATCATTGGTCAATTATATTGGTCCCTTTATTGTACAAAGTCGTTCATACCCCTGATTAAGGTAGGGAATTCCTTCACCATGGGTGAAAGGAAACTCAATCCTTTTTAATATGTTACAAAAATCATGATTACAAAATTCTTCATTTTTTCTTTCAAAATTGATTTTACTTCCCTCCCTTATTATTATTATTATTATTTTTAAATTTTCTAAAACAAAAATTGAAAACTACACAGAGTAGCAGGGATTATGCAATATATCGACATTGTCTATCAAAAGTTTCCTAATCATTGCCTTTTTGGCAATATTTCTGATTCCAAAAACTAGACCATCATTAGTTTTTAAACAAAAAGTTGGTTTTGTCAAAAAATACTTCATTTCTAGATGGAGAGATATTGTTATCCAATGCCAAGGTTGCTTGTTCGTTCCATAAAAAAATTGGATTAAATCGTCATCATCGCTCCAAATTTAGTCCACCACCCATCTCTCTTCCCGTGCTTTCATCAACCACTGAAGTAGTCCCTTTACTGTTGCCTCACCATTTTTTCTAGTCATCAAATAATTAGCTTGGAGTGAGAGACGTTTTCCTTTGTATAATAGCATAGCATATATCCATCCTTTACTTGCAAGTTTAAAACTAGATGGAGCCATTGAGTATATATTTTTTGGAGAGTTTTCCTCCATAGACTGGTACGTTCACCACTCTATCCTAGGGTTTACAAACCCCTATATGAGGTTTTAGTATAATCCCCAAACTACCCTCCTGATAACCCCCTTTCCCCCAACATGCATCTGCCCACATAAGCATTACTCCATTAGGGCTTGCCAATCCTGCCCGCTTCAAAACTTTAATATGGTTTGGGCAGGTCGGATCACCCATGACCCATTAACCTGCCCCACTCTCATTCGATCAGGAAATTTTGAACTCTGCTTTTCAGTTTGTAAGCTTCAAAAGTAAGCCCAGGAATATGGATGGGCCCAGTCCAGTTAATGCTCCCACATGGCTTCTTAGAGCTATTTTCCCATGTCTCTGAGTTCAATGAGGCTTAAGCTAAACTCCCATGGCCTTTAGGTGAGCTGTCTTCTTCTTCTAACCTCCAAATCTCACTGACTTGCACCTTCAACCAATCCCCCTTCCTCCCTCCATCCATCTCTTGAAGCTTTGAAGTACAAGCAAAGAAACTCCAAAACCCATCATATATCAAATATTCCCATTTCTTATTTCACCTTTCACATTGACAACCTTCACTCTCTAAGTACTCTTAAAAACATCCCCAGCCTTCCATCCCCAAACACTCCATGGAACCCCTATCCCCTCCTTGTGAGAAGACAATCACTGCCTATCACTCCACCGTCGACACTTCTCGCCCTTTCCGGTCAGTCAAAGAAGCCGTCGCATTATTCGGTGAGAGGTTTCTAGCCGGTGACATCTACTCTCAAAAGGTTAATTACCCCAGCCCCAGAAAGGAAGTGAACCGAAAACCAGTCCTATTAAATCCCAAACAAGTTAGAGATGATGAACATGTACTGGCAAATGCATTGAAGAAGCTAGAAGCTGAACTGGAGGAGACCAAGGAAGATTTGAAGCTACTGAAAGAGAGGGAATCAGAGACAGAAACAGTATTGGCTTCACTAAATGCTGAGCTTCACAAGAACATGTCTAAGATGGCCCAGGCAGAAGCAATGGCAGCTGCAAAGGTGGTTGCTACAAAAGCTATAGTTGTTAGGGAGAACAGAGAAGATGAAATCATTGAGGAGGAAGATGAGGTGAGGAAAAAGGACCCAATAGTGAGGACAGAGAGCTCTCTATCTCTAGCTAAAATACTTAGTCTTGGGGAGAAAGATCATGGTTATTACTATGGAATCACAAAGAACCATAAGAAAATGATGAAGAAGAAGCCTATAATTCCTCTTGTGGGAGACTTGCTGTTCTCAAGGAAGAAAGGGTCTTCCACCACCCTCCATAACCCACTCTATTCATCCTCCATTCTATAGTCTGAGAGAGAGAGAGAGAGGGGAAAAAAGGCCACTGTTATTATACTGCAATAACTCAAAGTTGACAAAGTTGAGTGTTTGTGTTGAATTTTGTGCCAATGTTATCAATCAAGATTGTCTTTAGTTCATTATTTCTGTGATCAGCTATCCCTGATCTATTGTTATTTCTTTTTTCAAATGCTTAATCAAGTCTAGCCCTCTTCTTCTTAACCTTAAAATTTAAAATTTTTGGGATAGCAGGGAAGATATAACTGTTAAGGCAAGATGAACTTTCAACATGTTAAGATCATATGAAAAGGATAATCAAGTATGAACTCCAATTCCCTCAGAATTTATCAAATTAGTCACATGGTATATATTAACCACTTCCCTCTTTTTACTCCTACAATTAACCTTTACATTCTAATTACCATCTTCGTTAAAATGGTATTACAGAGCCATTGGTACCATGGCATATCATAGATCATTCACAAATGATGAAGTTATAAGACAACACCTATTTTAGCTATGGGGCATGCATACCAGATCTTCTTTTAATTGTAATAAAAGAAGGGTTCTATCTTCAGTGGCTGAAGTTGGGTTAGGTGTGTTTAATGGCTTCAGCATAATAATTTCTTTACATCTTTGAAACATATTCGAACCCTAGAAAATGGGGAAAAGAACGGTCCCTAGTCATGCGGCCTTGCACGAAGACACAAAAGAGGGAAAAATGATACCACCATCTCTATAAAGTACAGAAATCTCACCCCCTATTGATGTTTATGTGCAGCCCCTCATTGGCCACCCGCGATCAGGAAGCATTCAATTCTGGTCTTTGTTGGTGGTCCATGGTGCCCAAGCTAAGCTGAGTTGAAGGAATTCCAACTACAAGGAGGGCTTGTCTAAGCCACTTCAGCTCTTGAATAAGAAGGTTACCAGATTTAGCTGCCTAATATGAGTTTGCCCAAGTTGTGTCTCAAGTATATTTGGGTCTGGGGCACTTCTGCAGTGCATATTTAACATCTGGGAACCCCTAGGTGTGAGTGTCCATATGCTAGGGATGCATGTCCAAGTGCTCTCACCCACTGGATGTATATTAGAAACCGTCCCGCACTGGAGAGGGATGTAAACAAATCAAGGTATCTACATCCGATTAACTTTCCGATGGATTCAAATTGTTTCTGGAAATCGATTTTTTGAATATGGATTTTCCTTAAACAGATACAAATACGAATTGAATTTTTTATTATATTTTCCAAAAAAAAAAAAAAAATGTACATCCCTGTTGGAGGCTGAAGAGGATTCGTGGGTTTGGAGAAGAAGTGATACATTCTCACTGTTTGCATTGAGTAACAAAGAACTAAAAAAAGATGAAAATTTGAGAAGATGAGAAGATGATGGGCTAAATCCGCAACCCCATTAAGGTTGATGTTGAAATTTCATATCTGAAATTATATAAATGCCCTCATGAATTTTTTTTTTAATATAATTTCTTATTTAATTACTCGTAACATACCATGAATTTGATAAAAATATTTTAGTATTATAAAATATAATTTAATCATATTTATATAATCAAACCTAAACAGATCGGATAATCTAGTCTGCAATTGAAAGATTTAACTTTCAAATGGAGTCGAATAGTTTCCAAAAATCAAATTTTCGAATATGGATTCCCCTAAACAGATGTGGTTATGAATGCTAATTCGTCAATGGATCTTGACATTCTTTCCCAGATGGATTTAGAATATCTGAACCCACTTGAATCTGCTAGGGATTGGTACCCCCGTTGCTTAAGAAGCTCATCAAATTGGAGACACATCACCCACACAAACACCAATGCCAATATAGCAACTAAACGTTTCTATGCACATTTATATTACTATATGTACATTCGCAGTTTCTTGCAGCAAGGAACTTCAGAAAAAGAACTAGAACATAATCACGGTTACATACCAGCAGAAGCTCACAAGAGACTTCAGAGCACTTTATCAGGTTACAAAATGGAACATCTTCGTCGATCTTCACTGCCTGTATTTGTATTTGCAGTAAGATTCTGATCGAACAAATTATATTTGACATCCCCTGATTTTAATCCATACTGCAAACAAAAAGGAAAACCCATTAGGAATATCATAAATCTAGGAGGAAAATGATCAAGAAGGAATTAAATTTACTATATTACTGGAGTCTAGAAATATATTGATAATTGCTGCATACCAATAGCACCAAGGGCATGTTTCCATGGCATTGATGCTAAAGAATGTCCCATAAACAGTGGCATACCTAACAAATAACAATACATCAAGCCTCTCACAGAAGAGGTTTTCACAATCACGGCGGTAATAGAGAACCTAAGGTCATCAGATGGTGAAACAACACAAAAATCTTCTAGTCCTAAAGATCATTCAGCCTCTTCTGAAAACAAAGTCCTTGATGTTGCTGGAGTTCAATACATTGATCTCCTAATGGGGTGTTTGGTTCGGTAAATCAAATGGTGTATGTATCGGATATGAATGTCAATTTTTGATAGACATTCTTCTGAATTATGTTTCTTTCTGAAATATCGTTTGGTTGCCTTGAGGCTAGTACATGTTTCTCGCGGGTTGAGATATTAGCTTCCGTAGAGAACTTTTTTCCGCTTTCTCCTTTTATACTAGGTGGTAAAAAAGTTGTTCAAATCTGTGTTTAAATGTTGAGGTAAACTCAGATTTGGAACACATCCTTTGTAATATGGTCATTCATGGCAAATAGGGTGCTCACTTATGAGGGTCATCCTAGTGGAACGAAACAACAAAAATTAAGAATTATCATTCTAAAGAATGTCATCCCAAAGATTTACCGAACCAAACACTCCCTAAAGCATCCATCCCTTCAGTAGCAGGAGGCCAAAAGCAGTTCTCCATGAAAAATAGTGTTACTGTGTTCTCCATTACTGTTTGGTGCTTTATTTCAACAATGGCTCCATCCTTCAGAGTGCAGATCCAAGGGGGATGTTGAGAACTTTGATGATATGGCAAATGCGTCATGATATCAATGCGAGTATTTCTCCAAAAATTTAACCCTATACTGCTTTTCTTCTAGTTATGACACCAAAGCAATGTCGGATACTGTTTCTAGAGAAATCTGGATGAACATAGTGGCATTACAGAATCCTGTCTTTCAAAAGAAGCAACAAATTTTTATTGAAATAATATTTCCAGACTTTGAACGTTTACTATCACTTTTTAAAATGCTGATGATGAAGTTTTGAAGCCTAAAAGTTGGAAAGGGGGAACTTTATGGAACGCGAAGTTAGATAGGACAAGAAAACATAAAGGGAAGAGTGAATTATCAATTTGTTGATCATGAAGCAATATGCTCTCCAACTCCCCACATTTAAATAGGCTTAATCTCCACAACTCAAAGCACATGAAGAATACTCCTCTAAAAATGCCGTGGCAATCAATTTAGCTTAAAATCTAATTAGAGGAGGCTCATCTCCTCAAGTATGGAAGTAGAAACTGCTATTGGACAATGGAAATGTTTAAAAACCTGTAGAGTTTGTGTTTTGAAAAGAAATGTATGGACTTTAACAATTCAAAACCATCTAAGACTAACGAGAAACATCAACATGGAATTCAAGCCAAAAGGAGAATTCTTTCCCAACCTTTGTGGTAACTTCACATTGGGCAGTAACAATGAAAGAGTGAAAGCATGTAAGCCTTGAATAGCACACAAATATTCCTTTCATGGTTTCTTGGCTATTAAGCATGCTGCTTGTTTTGCATTTTCTAATATAACTGCTCTCATAGAAGGGTTTCCCCTTCTTTCTCAGAATCTATCATTGATCTTCAAAACCATCCGAGTTGGGAATCAGGACTATAAAAAAGAGATAGATTGCAAAGCCATTCTGCACCTGAGGACATGATCATATGAACAAAGCCCTCTTATCGGAGGTAAGAAAGAATCACAGATCAAAGCTTAAAGATATACCTTTTCTCTCATTCGGGTGCTCCAAATGTCAGAATGAACTATTTTGCCCTCTACCGAAGTTGAACCAGTGGTCTGGATTGAATATGGATTTAATAGTGGCGGCCGGGCTCCACCACTAATAATAGTGTAATCATCATCACTGCTGTCCTCCTCTCCTCTCCCAGTAGAGACCATAGATCGTAGGATCATGGCCAGTAGTAGGGACAGAGCCTGAACATGGTACCAGGAGTAGATATTACATAAGAAGACAGTCAAGAATATGCTGAATTCTCCAATAATAGCATCGAAAAAATGCCAAAGAAACCCAGTGATGGTACCATGGAAACTGGAAATCCCTGACTACCCTGGATGGCATGATAAGCCGCCAATGGCTGTATGTTTAAATTTTCCTTTATGGATGAATGCAATGATAGGACTACTGGATGTCTGTCTTACTAGCCTACATCAAGGGTTACCTTGATGTAGATCATTATACCTTGGACTCACCTAGCATCTAACAATACTAGTTTCCAAAACATTATAAACAACCTGCAGTCCAAATTCCCCAGAACTGGGATGAATTAACCCACTAACACCTACTTGCTTGCAAATTTCCTATGCAGAGGCTTAAGAGGGTGATTTGTTATAATCAAACTGACAATTTCTGCCCTCAAATTTAATTATTGATGCAGTATATAACTACCAGAGGATTCTCTTGTATTTCACCTAGGCTCCATTTTTCACAGGTAAAAGCCATATCAAAGGAAAAAATTCAAGTAAAATCCTAATTATTCCACGGATTTTAGATCAGGATTTTCCTTGTACATGATTTTTACCCAGAAACAAACCAAACTTTAATGAATACTCTTCACATGGTTTTCAGATTTTCCAAGGGGCAAGGATTTTACAACATAATCCTCTCAAAGTTTTTTAACCTATTTTGCTTTGAAAGATTGAGCTATTATATGACTTACCACTCCACCTCCACCCCCAACACCCCACCCTAAAAAAATGAAAACAAGGAAAATAAATGTGGAATGTGAGAGGATTATTGGAGGCTAAGAAGTTTGAAAGAATCTCCTTCAAAATTCTCAAGGCAGGAAGGAATAACATGAACATTAGTATGAGGAAAACAGGAATTACCTGAATTATAACCACAGTTATGCCAACCCAATTACATATATACAAGTTTTCTTCAATAAATGCTCGAAGACTTGCAAGGTCCCCAGTAGGATCACTTGGAAGATCCTGTGTAGGAAAAAAAAAAACATAATTTAGGGTAAGAGTCTATTCTATGTACATGAGATGAAAAGTCAACAAAGAAGTAGAGAAAACTTTCTCAAGGCATAAAGTAGAAGACAAGCTCACCTTTTCCCACTGGTGATCAAATGTAACAAAAGCCACAAAAGCTGCTTCTAATATCATGAGTATGGTAGTTAGTAGAGTATACTGATGTCATTTTGATGTTAAGCAATGACGTAAAAAGGCAGGGATCGAAAACCATGCAGAAATCACTGATAATCATATTTTGCAGATTCAACTTAAATTGCAGAAGGTAAAGCACAAATTGAAGATTACAACTACAGATAACTTTGTTTCAAAAGGGGGTTGAGGGAGTCCTTTTAATTCAATTTGCCACTTCAGACTCCTATGAATTTGATTATATTGCCAATATTACTGATTTATATTAGGATACAAAACACAGGCAACATCCACTAACTGCTTCAGCTGCAATGTGACCAATACAAGCAATTGAACATAATATGATGCCAATTCCCAGAAAAGTGTATATGAACCTGTAGCAAAAGCAGCACCAAATCAATGCCTTCAGTCCCAGAAACTCTCCATAATAACAAGATAACTCAAAACTCTGAAAAAAAAAACAGTTTCCATCATCAAGACCACAAATTTTACAACCATTGCTACCTTCAATGAATTTTAATGCAATTGGACTATGCTGAAAAGCAAACAGGACAAGGGGAAAAAAAAAATGAAATGTAAACTAGAAAAAATCAAAATATGAAGTTACCATGGCGAAGGAAGGTTTCTGAGGCCGTAAACGAGTCCATCTTAAAGGCCAGAAACCATATTTACCACGAAATTCAAAGGAAGATCATGCCCAGGAACCCTAATCATGTCATGATAGCGCAGAAAACGCAATGAAGATTCCGAAGAAGGAGCTGAAGTTTGAGGAATCCAAGCATGCTTTTTCCACTGATTAAGCATCCATAAGGAATAGATTATGATCGATAATCCAACGAAAGTTTGAAGGAAATTAAGGAATTTAAGGAGGGCAGCGAGACAACTTCGACAGTGATTTGATGGCATTTTTTCTCTTTCTTTTCTGAGAAACAAATTTGAAATATTTCTTCACCTGTTTGCATTCCAAAGATTGAAACCCTAAAAACTCTTTGGTCGTTATCATCGCCAAACTAAATTAAACCCTTTTTTTAAGAATAAAATCATTTTCCCTCTGGAAGGAAAAATCATAATTCAGATTTCTTTCTATTTTTTCTTTTCGGATTGGAAAGTTAGAAACCAGAAATGACAAAACAGTGAGCATCATCTGCCATGAAACAACACCAGAAGACGCAGCAAAGGTCGTCACTGGTCAGTGACCCATGCTACACGTAAACGACCAGTAATCTGAATTCTGAAGCAATCCAATAATCCTGTGCAATTACCGAAGTATCCTTGCCTCTGTTCAGAAGGTGTATTCCATGTCATCATTGTCTCGTACTCCACGTGTGATTAATCCTTGTATATGCTGCGTGGCATGTAAGTATCTCTGGTACCGATATAGTATCTCCTATACGTATATTAAATTTAACTGATTGATATGGTGATCAATATATTTCCAAAAAAAAATGGTGATCAATGTCATTTAGCATATCTGGGTGTATCTTACATTTAGCTAATCGATCTGCCATAGTTTAGATAACCCAACCAACTTTGTAAAATGGAATATGGCAAAATTCCACGACGCCTGTAGGATTCAAATCCTCTCTAGTCGTGCTAGGCGCCTACTGCATCCTACGGCTAAGAATTCCTTGTGTGAGATTCAGATCCTCTTCAACCATGTTGGGAGTCTAATGTATATCCAACAACTGTAATACGGATATCGCACGATTCAAGTGTAATCGTGTAGAAGTCTACATCTCAAAGAGGTAAGAGGAGAGAGAGAATGTGAAAATATGAGCATAATTTTGTATTAATACATTCTCACCCTACGTATTGGTTAATTTATATGCTTTTAACACTAGAATCTCTCGTTAGGTTGAGGAAATTTTTGTCAGTCCCCTAAACTTAGAGATGTAAACGGTAGTATCCCAATACCACTCATAAATGAATACATATACACAGAGGCATACAACAAGAGGGGTGGGGCAATCATTTTGACCCCTTGTATGTGGGTGTATAGGCAATACATCCAGACTGCATTCTTTTCTCAAATTGGGAAAAAGAATGCTGTCCAATTACATAACCTCTACACCAAGACACAGGAGTGCATGAAAGTATCACCCCACCCCTATTAAATCAAAAGCCCATCCATGTATACACCCTTACACACGCGACCAAGCATCGATCTCTTGCCTTTATAAATTATAGGGAGAAAGAATGTTGTTTGTGTTCTCCATGCTTACACATGGGGCAGGTTATAAAATGACACCCCCACCCCTGCCATGTCGCTCCATTTGTCCTGGCATGGAGAATGCAAGCGGGCAGCTTTCTTTCTCCCTAAATTACGAGAAAATGTTGGGTTGCCATCGTTATACCGTATGTTAGCATCCATTGTGTTTATCTCTCTCTTTCTTTTTTTGAAATGACTCCCATCATGTGCCATGTTATCCCCTAACTTACTGTACACTAACAGTATACCTATCTCTCTCCCATAAATTATATTAGCTTTGTTGAAAAAAGCAACAGGAGAACACGACGTCATTGGAGATGGGAGTTAGTTGCAATGGCTGGGGGTGCAACGGAAGATGGATTCAGGATTCCAACAGCTAGAAGTCAATGAGGGGGAGGTCGATGCAATGGGCGATGAGAAGCGACAATGAACAGTTGAGATGCTTCCCACCCTATTTAACGGTTAACAAGATGCTAGTGTGTGATATTCCATTAACACCACTAGGCATAGATCCCATGCCATATATAAGGACAGATTTTCGACCCCTGCACCAGTGTGGGAGCCGTGCCGCTCCCCCTGTGTCTGACCACAGGGGCCACATTTCCTTTTAGATTTCTTTTTCTCAAATAATAATAATAATAATAATAATAATAACAAAGGAAAGAAGAACTCCATCCTAGCATTCCCATGGCCACACACAGCCCTGTTTCCATGGGGACAGCGTGGGAACACTAAATGGACAGAATTCTTACTCCCAAAAAAACGAAAATCCAACTCCCTGCCCTTAGGAAGGATTGGGGGAAGCTCAGGTTCAACAAAATTTAGCATAGTTGACCCTTTAACATACAAAATGTGGGGCCGGTCAAGCTACATAAACAGGACCCGAGAAGTAGACATGTCAAATAATGTTAAGATTAGTCCAACCGGTCATGAATACACTGAAATTTGAAGCTTTTTTTTTTTTTGGGGGGGGTGGGGTGGGGTAGGTGCGGAGACTGGAATGAACAGAAAAAACCCCACGTCACAACACCTTTGGGATGGCCTCAAGATTCACTTATTAGAGATTTCAAGTCCTTGCGAAATGTAGGAATCTTGTCTGCTTCCACAGCCATAACAAGTCCTGTCAGCCTGTAATTCCTCAGCTGCAATGGTAAGTACCAATGACAAATTAGAATGCATTTTGCATCTACTCACAACACTTCAAACAAAGGAGCAGTGAGACATAGGAAAAAAAAATACTTGATAACAGCCAACGAATATAGCAAAAATCCACAAGAACAACAAATAGAAGACACAATGTAATAAGATCAGGCAAGTGAGTTACTGAATTTCCCAAAATAAAAATGAAATTTCACACTGTAACACGTAAAGGAAACTGGGCAGACAATAGAAAAGTATCTTAATATCTGTTTTATGACATATAACCAGCAATGAAATATGGTATTTATTGATAATTAGGAAACACTACAATACATTTTCCAAACCGAAAGAAAAAAGTATAATAGTTGACTGAATTGGTTTTGATTGTGAACTGTTGCTAACTAGTGGGCACTGAACAGCACAAGTGTTTTGCAATCATTTGGCCGCCATTTATGCACCCAAAATAGGTTGATGGAAACAATTTCAGTTTGTAAAAGAAAGCTTATACAAGATAATACCAAAAGGTTCAAAAGACTGCTACATACCTCATGTGTAGCCATCTGCTGAGTCTGAAGGGGAAAATTGAAGGACCACGAGCTTAACTGAAATTTTTTTTGGAGAATGAACAAGAATAAAGGCAGGATACAATGAAGGGGCATAATATGGGTAGTACCCAGTACTCATTACATGAGGGAAAAGAATAAAACAAGGAGAAGTATTTGTACCTTATGAAAAATTTCATCTTCTGGCTTAATATATATTATTGGTTCATCACTGCAATATTTTGATATACCCTTCTGTCGGTTGGCATCCTTATGCTATCATTAGCAGAAAAGGATAAAAAATACAAGAAAAATGTCAAAACTAATGGGCAAAATCAAGAACATAAGACCATGAACAGTCAGGGAAAAAAATTTAAATACTAAAAAAAAATCAAGAGGATAGAAGGAACAATAAAATATTGACGCAGCATACCTTGTAGATTCTAGTTAACACTAAATAAAACTTAAAGCGGAAGGAATCCTGGAGCTCCTCTGTTGGCTTTAAGAAAGGAATAACAAAAGATTAGTGTTTTACGGAAGTCATTCCCATAACATGCATGGAAAGAGGAATTTCTTGCAACATCAACCCCACCCATTACAAATTGTATCTCATCTGACCTCATCTTCTGTTGCCCATGAGGCTTCATCAAAAAGGGCATCATAGAGTGGTGGCAAAAGCTGAGGAGGAAGATTCGCCACTCGCTGGGAAACCAATAGCCCAACATTTGATGCTTCCTCTCCCAAAATCAATCTAAGTTTACTTAATACATCCTTCTCTTGGCATACTTCAATCAAAAACTTGTTGAGCTCTGTAATGCATCTGTGATCCTGCTAGGAACAAACAGGGAAATATTTTAAACCAGTTTTTGGAAATGCAAGAATTTTTTTTTTTTTTGGAAGAGGGGGAGTGGGGGTGTTAAGAAAAATGCAAGAATATGGCAGCACTAATAATATAGACTTAAAGAGGATTCTGAGTGCCTTATATCGCCCCATGTTAAGAGCAGTAACAACAGAGAACAGCCCATCATCGTCTGCATCCTCTAACTTAACTACTGTCCCCACTGTGGTCTGTGCCAGTATCAAGTCTACAAATCCACTCAAATCCCACTGCTTGTTATCAAGGTAGCTCAGCAGCAAGATCTTCACTCCATGAAAGTCATCAGGTTTTGGATCAAAGAATGCAAAATCAGCTTGGACGATTTCCTTCACAAGATACAGACTAGAATAAGAACAAAAAAATGACAAAATGAAGGGAACTTGCATAACAATAGGATGGGAAATATCAAGAAAACAGGAGCTTACATTGTGCTCTTCTTCATCAGAAGATTCAGATACTCCCATCTCATCTTTCATAGAGTGCTTCAAGAACTTGTCATCATCTAGAACATACAACTTCATTGAAATCAATGACAACCATGATACTCCAAAGAACATGTTGACAGTTCCGAAAACCAAAACAAAGACAAATCATGCCAAAAATAGAAGAATTTTCATTTTTTAAACAAATAATGACAGACACCCTAAAAACAAACAATAAGAGAATTACATGTACAATGATACCTGAGGATTTGGAGAGAACTTTTTCTTTGAAGTTGGGGTTGTGGGTTTGACGCTTGTGCTTGAAGGTAGCGGCAGCGACAGAACGACCAAAGGCAGAGAAAACAAAAGGCTGTGGTTTCGGAAAATGGAGGCGTCTTGTTGGTCTTCGGGGCATAGCTTCTTCTTTCAAGGGCAATATTAATAAGATCTGCAGCAAAGGCTATAACCATAATAAATATGGGTGACACAGGAAAATTGCAGAAAAGGCATTTAATGTAAGTGAGGGATTGGGTCACTTCAGTATTGGACCTTTGGACCTCTGGATTTTGTTGCAGTGGCTTCTTTAATGTGCGTATATTGTGGGCAATTTTGTGCTTTATTTTCATATATGTTCTCCTTATTCTGCCCATACATCCAGCAGTTTTCATCATCCTAAATCCCCTTAGGGTTTGGACACTTGCATTAATGGGGTTTAAGAATTTTACAGATCTCTTAGAATTGGCAGATTAAGCACATCTTGATGTTTTAATAGATCATTGAAAGAAACTTTCTCTTTTGACAGATGTGCAATGAAAGAAATTCAACAATTAAAAAAAATTATTGGGGGAGAGAGAGAGAGAGAGAGAGAGAGAAACAAAAAATTATCAAGAAAGGTTCACCAACAAGTCAACAAGGGCATCTTGCAACCTTACACTTTGGAGTCGATTTCATTTAAGAGTGGAGAGTTGATGTGGTTGCATATGCATGGCTGGACCGACATGACCCAGTCTGGAAGCCCAGACCAAGAAGAACCAGGTCCAATAGGGATGTTTATTTAATTATTGGGGTTATTTTTCTTTTATTTTTATTATTCTATTCTTGTTTAGCAGTCATCGGACTAAAAGTTTATGTCAAACTAAATTAACAAAGGGAAATCAGTCCATTATAGATAACAAATCAGATTAGACAGGAGGACAGATCTGAGTACAAACCAATTAGGTCAAAATCAAAGAAATTAGGGTAATTTACAGGACCACCCCCTGAAGAATGCCACTATTATAAGAACACCCCCTCTGTTTCACCAAATTAAACTCAGACCCCTTACCATCAGTCACCGTTAAATGAAGAGTTAAAATGACCATTATACCCTATTCACAAAGACAGAGGTGGAACCTGAAACGCCCTCTCTCTCTCTCTCTCTCTCTCTCTCTCTCTCTCTCTCTCTCTCTCTCTGAGGTTGCTTTCAT
Source organism: Macadamia integrifolia (assembly GCF_013358625.1). NCBI lineage: Eukaryota > Viridiplantae > Streptophyta > Magnoliopsida > Proteales > Proteaceae > Macadamia > Macadamia integrifolia. The sequence continues at coordinate 188,325 of NW_024870464.1, read as the reverse complement.
GGATCTGCAAACCCTAACCGAGTACGAACGGCAGAGGCTTGAGAACATAAAGCGTAATGGCAAGATGATGGCTTCTCTGAAGCTCCATTCCACAGTTCAAGAACTCTCTTCTGCAACCAAGATTGTTCCATTCTCCCTCTCACCTTCTCATCTCTCACACGCACACATTTTTCCAGGATTGTTTAGGATAATATCTTCTCTGATATCATCCAAGATGGATGCCCTTCAACAGCATCACAGTTTCATGAGAGCACCACCACCACCTCGACCACAACAATAAACACCTCTAAGGGCTGCAATGGAGCTGCCGCACCTCTCTTGGGGAAGAAGCACACCAGGGGTTTGCTAGAGAAGGTAATGGGAACAGAGAAAGAGAGTGGGTTCGGTGGTAACAAATGAGAGAGATGATAGCAGAAGGTCGTGCTAGGGTCGACTAGGAAAAGAAAGAGAAATGGAGACGAGATTTGGGTTTTATCCATGGCTTGGTGAGAGAAACGAAGGGCAAGACAGCAATATTGGTGATTCAAATTGTTTTAGAATGGTCTGCTCTGAAAATAGAGAAGCAACCTACCGATCCTATTTTCTAAATATTTTGAAATGGTCTACTCTGAAACAGAACAGCAACCTACAGATCCTATTTTCTACACTTAATCTTCTCTCACCTTTTCTTATTTTCTTAAGTTTTGTTTTAGATTATTATTCCCACTTCTTTGTAATGGTGATTCTAATGGTTATGGAATGGTCCGCCGTTGAATGTCGCCGCTGCCGCTGCCATGATCTCCACTGCTTTGTACGATCACCGGTAGTCCAAATATATTTGGGGATGGGACTTATTACATAGGCATTTTAGGTACTTCACATTTAGTAAGGGCATTTTGGTATTTAAAATAAAATATAGTAGCTGACATCAGCATATAAGGTATATTTCTTAACAATGACTGATGGTAGGGGGTCTGAGTCTAATTTGGTGAAACAAAGGGGGTGTTCTTATAATAGTGGCATTCTCTAGGGGGTGGCGCTGTAACTTACAAACCAAGCCCTGATAAAACTTTTTTATTTTATTTTTATATCAAAGGTAGATAATATAGGGCCTAATGAAACCCCAAAACCGTGACAGATTCTGATGAAGGATCTCCTAGATATACAGGTTCTTGATTTAAGGGCAACGATAGGGCAGAATCTGGAGATTTCAGAGAACTTCACGCACAGGCCTAACAACCAATGAACAGAATAACAGAAAAAATTGAGAGAGAACAGAGAGTATCAAATGGGGGAAGAATGGGGGGTAGGGAAGGCTTTTTTTAACCAAGGGTATCTCACGTTTCTCATTGCACAAAGCAAATAATTTCTTTATTATTGTCCACCCTATTAGAATCGATGAGGCTTCTTATATAGCCTTACAAAACTGATTACAAATGGGAAAGTGGTAAGTTTGGAAACAAAAAACTAAAATAAACTTCTAACTTAACTCCCTGACTTGCTAACTAAGGAAGATTAAAATTAGAAACTAATTAAAACAACTCAACCTTTTTCAAACTTAACTTCCTAAAAGGAAACAAAATCTAACTTAACAAATAAAATCAAACAAGATCTATTCTGATGAGTTCAATTATTGCAGTCCAAGAAAGTATTAAAGACAAAAATATGGATTCTTCTGGGGTCGCCTTCTTTCCAAATTGATGGGGACAGATGTAGGACTTCTAGAAGAATCATATGAAGACAAAAACTGAGAGAAAGCATGCCGCTCAATGGAGAGAAGATTCCCTAACTGCTGCTGGTTCGATGGGGTTAAAAGAAGGCAAATTTGAACCAGATCTAGGCCTGGTTGACCCAAAACAAACTAATTCAACCTCAGCCAGATGTGGACAGAACTGGCCTGAATTTCTTGGAACCTGATCTGGGCTGCAATGCTGGTTCGAATGGCTCTCCCATCTACATCAAAAGTTGGTTTTGAATTCTATCTTCAGTTCAGTTTCAGAACTGGCCCGAATTTCCCCCTTCCTGTTGCCTTGGCTGGAATGGAATAGAAGACGCCAAGCATCTATTCTTTGGCTGCCCCTTCTCCCCCTCTGTTTGGAAGAATTTACTCAAGCATTGTTAGCCTGTAAGAGAAGAATCTTACCACTCCTTAGGGAGTGGATCTAGGTTGACATGACCTTTGTTGGATCTTCTATCTGTGACATTGCTGGTAAGCTTGCTTTTTGCGCCACCATCAACCACGTCTGGTTGGAACGGAATCTTCGAATATTAACTTCCAACTCTTGCTCTTTCAACATGATTTGGAAAGTCATCTACTTTGATGTTAGTTCTAGGCTCCACTTGTTCCCTCGTCAGCCGGTTCGTGATTCCCCTAGGAATAGGTAAGTAATGGCCTCCTGGGGGCTCCCCGCTCCCCCCCGCCCTTTAATGGGTCTGTAGCCAGCTTAGTAGCTTCTTTTTTTCCCCTTTATTTCCCCTTGGGGTATATATTCCCTCTCTTTGCTTCTTTTGGTAATGGATTTATTATTCACCCAAAAAAAACAAAGTTTTGAGTTTATTAATGTGATGTAATCGATTGATTCTCAAATTATTGGATGATATAGATTTTTTTTCAGTTCCACTGCTGGGTACAACTACTAGTCGTGCAGTTTCCTCCCCTGTCTTCATCGAATCCGACCAAGATCACTCCAGGTGTGTTCTTCCCAATTTCTTCCCTCTTTCTTCCTTTCCTAGTTTTCTGATTTCATCCTTTTGTTCCTTGTTATTTTTCTTTTATTCCTATCCTTTTGATTTATGATACAGTCACCTATGGGATAGGAAGAAGTCATTAGAAGAAACCAACTAACAACAGTTTCTTCCTAATTTACTCAATCATTTATTTCCCAACTTTTGTTCTATTTTATTCCCCAGGCCATTTTTTAATTACCACATTGGTCCTTAAGTTTAATTACCCATATGTCCTTATTTTTTTTTCCCCTTTTCTTCCAAAAGGTCCTAAATTGTAGATACCTTTAAATTGAGTCTTATTTCATTTTGGTAGGTCCATAGCAACCCAAATTTAGGGGTTTCAGAGGGTTGCATTAGAGCGAGAGACCAAGTAGTCAAGCACTAAACCAATTATTTGGGGGAAAAATTGAATGGCATGGGATATGAATGGAAAACAAATTGAAACAATAAAACTATAATTCAAAGTACTATAGGTAAACAAGTAATAAACACTACAGGTAAAGATAGCATGACAGAGACATCAAGGTTACATGAGTAAGAGAAAACAACAGCGTCGTAGCCCAGCGTAGATGCCTTGGCCCCTTCGGAGAAAGAAGTAATCAGAGAAAACATACTTAATTCCAGTTTAGACCATCAACACAGCAGAAAACTACTTTACATCCTCAATTTGGCAGAGCAGGACAGTCTCAATCCTAGCTGTGTCCCATAATAGTTACAATAGCCATTATCGTGGCAGACACTTCCTGGGTTTCTTACAATATTTTATTGTAAAGTATGTTTTCCAATATTCTTAGCATATATATCACTCATGGTCCAAAATAATAGGATATATGATTCATTGTAATGACAGTAACAGCTAATAATTGCAGTTTTCTTTTTTCACTTTTATTTAAGTAGTTAGCATAGTGGACCTATGGCTGCAATGGATCAAGCAGTCTCAGTAACTAAATTCCCAACTCCCTCACTCCCCCCCCCCCTGACCCCCCCCCAGAAAAAAAAAAAGAACAACTGGGCTAGGAAACGACCAGTGGTTAGTGCTCAATTACAAGTTAACAGACAAAAAGAACGATTCAATCAAGATCACGTGTATAAGAAACAAAAACATTTTCTTGTTCTGAAAGAACAAAACATTTACTGTATTCCCATCAACCACCATGTGCTCATACTTACAAATCTGAATTGAAGGTCAACAAACAACGTTTGTACAGTTAATGAGGCCTAAATCAGCATATTTCTAATCTTCTTCTTCTTTCCCCCCCCCCCCCGGTTAGTGCCTAATCCCCTTATTTTTACCCTCTTTACAGCTGGGATAAGAAGGCTGTTTAATGGTCAGTTAGCATTAGACACATTGGGTTCGACCGTAATGATTAACCAAATTTGACCACGTAAAGGATGAAATAGGGGTACCATAGCATTTGTATTTATATTTGTATGTGAAGTATATGAAGAGGTGTGATGGCTATTAACCATTGCACCTCTCTATATTTGTGCATCTGATACTCGCTTATCTGAACAGGTGTATTAGTTGAAAACATTGCAACCCTCACTCTGTTTTTCTCTTGTCAACAGTCACCTCAGATAACATTAAGGTAGCTAAGCGAGTAAGGGACTAAATGGTCTATGGAGGATGCATTGGCAAGGGCACATGATGGTCGTGCAAACCATCCCAGGCACCTAAGTTTGAACAGGTTACATTGGTTGCCAAGAGGGGTCACAAGAGAAATAGGTAACATTTCTTATTGTTCTCTTGCTGTGCTTTTACGTTACCTGAAGTCTTCCAGTTGGGAGCTGTTCCAGTGTCCATTGCTTCACATTAAGTAAAATATGCCATACTGAAGTTGTGTGCTTGTTGTACATATATAACCTTTTTTTTTTTTTTTTTTT
>NW_024870464.1:181872-183686 GCF_013358625.1 Macadamia integrifolia | reverse complement strand
CTATAAAAAGGAACCGAGAATGAGATGTAAGGCTTGGTAGGCTGGCCGGCTGTAGTGTTCAATCAATCCAGCCTTTTCTAAAATTTGCAGAGGCACATAATCAAGAGATTATGAGTTATGACTAATCTCATGGTAACCATGGCTACATTTTCTTGCGCATTTTTCTGCAAAGTTTTCCATATAACACTTTTTCCAACCCAATCAGACCACATCTACTTACTAGGCTGGCATAGTTTTGTTATTCAAGTGGTCTGATTTCGAGTCTTCAGACCCTAATTATCATACTTGACCTAGGTCAAACAATTCCCTCACTCGATTGAAATTGAACAGGAAAATCAGATGTCATAAATAAAATAGATAACAACAAGTCACCAAAAAAATAAATTGGAAGATATCTGTAAGCTCCATTCATAAAATAAATAAATAAATACAGAGGGTTTGAGCACCAGCAATTGGATCAAAATTATATCAGCCAAATTGAAGGCTAGGATCCTGTAAGAATGGAGGCTCTTATCAGGACAATGTCGACCACATGAATGAAATTAAGTTGCTCGAGGAAATTCCAAATTCCAAAATGAGGCTAAAAATTGCATTCTCTAAATTAAGCATCATGAATGCATGCCTTCTTGAAGAGACACTGATTTCAGACTATTTTCCATTTCTTTTATGATTACTTCCAACCATACCGTTGAGGTCTGCCCATGACGTTTTCATCACAAAAGTCGAGCTTTTGGAAAGAGGGGATTTCACTCCAATGATCTAATCAACTCGTCTACTACAATTTTGAATCATGCGATAAAATTTTTTACAGGAACTCCAAACCACAATGCAAAAGTTCAACAATATCAATCCAAACACCAACCAGTAGATAGTAAAGAGGAAAAAATTGCACTAACGTACATCGAAAACGCAGCTGAGGTTTTGACCATGAAGAAGAAAACGCAGACAGGTCACTGAAGCACTGATAGAGAACAATATTTTCAGAAGCAGAGGTTGAACATACCTCTCCGTCAATGGGGTTTCGCGGTTCTGGTTTTCCCCCGCCGGCTTCCTCTGCGTCGCAGACTCGAAGACGAACAAGCTACAAAAAGGCTTGAGACCCTGAACATAAAGGTGGTCCTGGGCCTGAACTGACCAAAACCCCAAAATTAGCCCATTCGAATCACACATTACACAATGGGGCACAGTCCAGCAATCATAGAATGGGTTTGGGGCTCTACGCTAGCTTTGTCAAATTAAAGCCCATCCTAAACATAGCCCTCAGTAAAGGTATTGATCTGTTCAGTTTTGGTGTTGATGGTTCGATTTAGTTCGATGCAAGATTTCTTAGGCAAAATCAAAACTGAATCATTTAATAAACGGTTTCATATATTAAAATCGTAATCATTTATAATCTATTTTTCTAATTAAAGCCCATCCAAAACATTGCCAGCGTGAGGCAAGCTAGCGGGTGGCACCAATGGACATGCAGAACGAGGCATCACACAAGAGGTACAGGGTCATTTCAAAAGGGCAAAAAGAGAGATAGACATGACTGATGCTAGCTTGTAGTATGCGGGCGGTGTGCCCAGTCTTTTTCCTATTGTTTTTTTATGGAAAGAAAATCATGTATGATTAAAGTAAAAAAGGAAGTTACTTGGTCGCATGGCCCCTAAGCCCAAACATAGAGGTGTGCAAAATTGCCACCCCACCCCCTGGGAAATAAAAATCTCATTCAAATAGTCAAATACATTTATCTGTAAATATAGCATATTTGATTCCATCCACAAATCCATTTTCTTCCCTATGAGTTCCAGTATTGATAAGAATTCTAG
>NW_024870464.1:169354-181852 GCF_013358625.1 Macadamia integrifolia | reverse complement strand
GAATAATATATATCAAACTAATCCATTATGTATGGATGATGAGATTCCATTATATAGAGCCAATTCTAATAGACTAATTGAACGTTCACATTGGCAAGCATTGAGCATGAATTGAACCTACAAATTTGCCCTATACGCGCTCTTATTGATCTCTGCATTGAGAGTGCTGAAAATATGATAAATGGATACATACTAATGCTATTTTGGTAACAAACATACTTATGCAATTTTAATTATTGTAACAACATAAATATAAATATGATAAGTGGATACCTACTTATGCTATTTCAAGCATTGTTATGGCATGTGATGCTTAATATAGAAATAAATGAAAAGGAAAGGGAAGAGATACTTACTTGTGTTGACCCTAAGGTCTATCTGGATTGATTTGGGTGGACTTGTAGCGCTTCTGCTGCAATCTGGGTAGAACCCCAGCTTGTGGTAGAAACCCCATACCAAAATCAAACTTTGGAATTCAAAATGCATTCATGTTCTTGGTACAATACGGTTTTGGGTTTCCCTTATATCTCTTGCATCGAACCAAAACCATACCGATTAGGGGTGTCAATCGGTCAAGCCTATTCGGGCTTCTTACTTTAGGACCTTGCACCTTGACTGGCATGTTTAAGTAATCGGTCCTCATATGCTAGGCATGGCCTCATTTATAAATGGTCGGTCAAGTATTGTTCTTTAATCAGCTACCAATAATTTGGCTAAATGGGCCTTGGACAGGTTTCAAATGGGCTAATAACACATTTATCTCTAAACGGTCTTTAAACATATCGGGATTCGAGCTTTAAGTAGACTGTAAACATGCTTTAAGCATGTCAGGTTGAATCGGGTTATATTATTCGATTGGGCTCAGTCATACACCATGGGGTAGCACCCATACACTAGAATGAAAAATTAATAAACATGTCGGACCAGGTCAGTTCATGCTTCAACCGGTTTGGTTCAGTCGAGCTGGGCCTAGAATTGACACCCTTAGCCCCTTGAATAGCCTCGCAGGGCAAAGTTTGGCGTATTTTTCTCCCCATACCCTCCAATGTTGACATCTATTTATGTAGCTAGGGGGCCTTCATGCACATCTAATTCGGGATTGTCTATCCCAAATGTTGTGTCTCAAAATATAGCATACAATATTATCCATCAAATTAACTAGCAAGTGATCGAGGACAGTTTGAAAAAGGGGATGGAAGGTGAGACATGGATTTGGCAAGACAAAGTGGACTTTGAATGAAAGGAAGAAATGCACATTTGGAGGATCAAACCTATTTGTGATAGAGGGAAGAGAGACATAGAGAGTTTTATGAAAATAAATAAAGAGTGAGATGTGAGGAGTAGGGATTTAAATCTCGAGAATCAGATTGGTATTAGTCTCTGTTGATACTGATTTGAATTGATCCATATTGGTTAGAATTGGTTGATAAAGATATCGATACCTAATCCAAGATACTCATCCAACCGATCTAGCCAATCTAATACCGATGAACCCTGGTAAGGAGTGAAGAAGATTATTTGGGTAAGAAGTGTTGGTGTACGATGTCTTATATTCCATTGCAGTTAAATCCAGGGAGTACCGGTGCAGCACCTCGACAGGTAGGACGACGGTCCCTATTCTCCATTGATAGTGAAGCAAGATCTCATCTCACTAGGGATGTAGGCAATTTTGCCAAACCTCGTAAATCTGTGTGCATTGCTTGTTCTTGTTTTTCCATTATCTTCTGCATTGTTTTAAGGTTGCGTTTCTACAAGAAGGTGGGGAAAGATGGGACATCCTCTTCGATCATCGAATTCCACTCTCCTATCAACAAGGAATTGGAAAAATGATGCCCAGTATAGATCGAGATTTCATTTATTTTAATATTTTATCTTTGATAGAGATTGGTTTCCCCACTTGATGGCAATGCCGGAAGTGGGTGGGGCCTCTTCTCTTCTATTTGTTTTGGAAGATAAAACAATAATCGTTCGCCAAAACATAGTGGGTGCGAAAAGACCACACTACCTCACGCTGAAGATACTTGCACGTACCCTTTCATGGGTTGTGCCCATTCATGTGTACCTATGCTTGAGGGTAGTGTTCTCTTGTCCATTTATTTATTTTTTGTATTCATCATGGGATGCCATAACATTAATCATGTATCTCTTTATTTTTTTAATATAATTTTCCGATCTTATGGGGGGGAGGAAATAGTGAAGAAGAGGGGGGAGCGGCGATTTTTTTTTTGTGGAGATTACCTTTATAAAGTGAAGTGTAGTTTCTTAATGAGAGAGAAGTTGTGGCTTCTTCAGTCTTATGCCAAGTCCATATATCTAAATAAATAAAGAATGATGTGATTCCATTTAAGGCAATTCTAATACAAGGAAGCTAGAAAACTCTTGGTGATTGCCATGTTAGACGATATAATACTAGTCTTTGATGTGAAGAACAAAAAGTGGGCACATGGTGGAGGGAGAGAATAAGATGAAAGAATAGAAACCTGCTTTCATAGTATACTGATAGATGAAAATAGTAAACGGATCCAGATCCTCTCCATAGAGCCCATGGATCATAGAGTGATCCCACGGTTGGGAGGACCTGAGCACACGTCTCGAGGTCACCCCAGCTGTGAGATCACCTATGGTCCATGGGCTCTATGGAGAGGAATCCTATCCAACAAATTTGGGATCCAGATCCTCTCCATAGAGCCCATGGACCATAGAGTGATTTCACCTTGATATATGTAAAAATAATCTGTCCATGGGGTAGTTAACATGTGGCAGAAAACCTATTGAAGATGGAAAACGGGCTAGAGCAATAAAGTTCTATTAGGAAACGGACTCTTGGTTCGTAGAGCCATAATGGGACTTGGACTCCCTAAGGAGCTCCTCGATAGCAGAATCACTTCAGGCCCGTTTGTTTAGAAGAGTTTTGATGGGGTGGGATTATGGTACGGATTTTTCCAACCCCCATGTAAAAGTATAACGTTTGGTTGAGTGGGGTAGTAAAATGTTCAGACAACCTTAGGAAACGAGTTTTCCCTGTCTGCTGATGTGGCCTTCACCCCACCCCCTTCCAATTGGTGGGACTTTGTGGGGCGGTAATGTTCATTGTTCAACGACTCTCTCTCTCTCTCTCTCTAAGGATTTTGTTTGGACTAAAACCACTCACACTATCTAAGCCTCAATTTTCCGTCAGATCCCGTCGACTTTTTCGACGACTCTTTGCTGGATCTTAAAAACACCGACAGATGATCTGAAGGAGGTGATGCTACATCACCATCACTGCCCAGAGATTTATCATTAACCGATACAAATCCTGATGGAACGACAAAAAAACCACAAGGAAAGAAAACAGTACCACCGCTTGATTGTGATTGTGAACTTAGGCTTCCCGCCAAATATGATTTCTCATCTTCTTCTTCTTCCACCTGCGTTATCCAAAATGAGTTCCAAGGGTTAAAAAAAAAAATTTATCGTGAAGTACTATTGATGATTTTGAAGATCGATCTTCTTTCCCTATGTCATCCAAAAGAATTACAGGTAAGCAAACGTGGAAGACTAAGACTGAGACTAAGTAACCTAGATCGGAGAGAAGAGAATGGGTACTGTTGATTATCTTTGTAGATTTCTTCAGATTATCTTTCTTTTGTTAAAGTCTAAGCCTCTAAGGTCTCTGTCTCTCTTCTCTCTCTCTCTCCTCCCAACCCCCACCCAACCAAACATTATGGGGTGGGATGCTACAGTTACTTCACCACATTTTTACTTTTCTGTCTTTCACCCCACTAACATGTGGGTCCCAACTGAAAACTATCCCACCCCCAACTCCCCTCTAAACAAACGGGCCCTTTGTGATTGGACTCTCCTTCACCTTACGGATAAAGAGCATGACTTAACGCTTTATCCCGGGAGGACTCCCATATTCATGTAGGACTCTACCTCACCTCATTCTGTAAATAGGAGAGGCCGGGCATTAGGCACTTGGGTTCACAATTTTGTATGTTATTGCCTAGTCCACACCCCTCATCTTACTGTGTTATTGCTCGAATATGACTTAGGCATTGAATCTAAAAAAAGGAAGAGGGTTTAGGTATTTATTGGTTAACGGAGATCAACTTAGCCTTTCTCGTAAAATTCTGTTGGTTTGTTAAATTGGAGAACTCCGGGTTTGCCACCTTTTTGCGTGGTCGATTTGTTGCTACTATAATGGTTCTCTCAAACAGACCAATATTACATCATCCATCTTGTCTAGATTGCAAGTAGCTGCAACCCCTGCCCACAACCAAAGAAATGGAATCTTGAAGTGTATTTTTGAAAGTACTAAAACTTAGGAGGGTATTTGTGAATCCATGGGAGAAATTGAATTATTCCATTTCTTTGGCTATGAGCAGGGGTCGCAGCTACTTGGTTGCTACTTGGCTGCTACATGGGTTGCAACCAAATTTTTTCCTTAAGAAATTTCTTTTTTAAAAAATATGGGAGTTTATTTGTGCTTTTGAGGTGGATTATTGGCGATGGGTGCTCTGTCAGTTTCTGGTATGATTGATGGTTGAATGAAGGTAGAATTGTTGATATGCTTCTAGCTGATTGTTCAGTCCCTATCAATTTCTCTGCAAGCATACTTTTTTAGAGTGTGATTTTGCAGGTTCAGTCTAGTCTGAGCTATTGCAATTCTTTGATCAAAGTTGGTGTGGTTTTCCATCCATTGAGAAGATATTTTCCTGGTGGAGGAGAAAAGGTTCAGTCGTTCATCTGGGGAAGGTGTGTCTTAGAGTTGTTATTTTAGTTCCTTTTCAATCATTAAAGGAAAGAAATAATCGTTGTTATAATAAAGAATACCAGCCTTCTGCCTTAATGGTGAAATTTCTCTTGCATGAATCGCAAGAGTATTGTATGATTGCTAAAATTCATATCTCTTCAATCATGGACTTGTTGGTAACTATTACAAGACCTCCTCCTAAGAAGATTGTTGATATTTTTTTGTCTTACCCTCGGGTTGGATTTTAAAAGTTGAATATCGATGGATGTTCCCTAGGTAATCCGGCTAGGCCGATAAGGAGCTAGAGATATTTTCAATGATAGTGGTGGTTCTCCACTGATTTGCTTCATCTCATATGAAGGACTTGATACTAATTAATGGTGGAGTTCGCTGCTTTCTGCTTAGGTTTACATCATGTGTCTTCTTTGAATGTTAGTATGCTATGGATAGAATGTGATTCACAGACGGTAGTGATTTGCATTAAAAAAAAAAAATCCCATGTTGCTTTCAGGAGAAATGGTGGCTCTTCAAGCAATACATGTATAGTATCACATGGTATATCTCTCATTGTTATCCTGAAGTGCATGGTGTGGCTAATGGGTTAGCAAATCACGTAGCTACAACAAGATTGTCAAGAAGTTGGGATACTGCGCCTTCTTTTGCTCTCCATGATATATGTTGGGACTCTCAATTGAGACCAAGATATAGATTTACATAAGTTGAGAATTTTTTTTCTTTTGATTGGATTGCTTCTCTGCTGATGGCCATGCCGAACGTGGAGGGGTGATCCAATGGTTGTTTTCTCTCTGTCTTTTGTGCTTGTATTCCAATCTATTGATATATTCTTTTGCTAACTTTTAGCAAACAAAAAGAAAAAAAAAAGACTTAACATTGGAGAGTTCCCTAGAGGCCGATCTGGATTTTATCTTCTTTAGTTCTTGGTGTTTAGGTTATCCATGTAATCACAGATTAGATTCTGAAGACAACATGCCTTTTCTAAGTTTTCTCATTTGAAAAATTCTTACATTTTTAGAAAATTAATTAAACTCAACCACTATGAAAAGTAACATAAGGAAAAATATCTTGAGAAAAAGGAAAGAGGGAGGCTTCCAACCATGTTTAATTTGTTATATTTATTTATCTATTTATTTTTGCTAATGATGGGGATCTAGGTCTTTGGCCTAACTTGTCCCGCGGGCTCATACTGACCCCACAACTGCATGGACAGAGTTATACCAGGGTTGAATGAGAGCTACTTAACTTTCACTGAGAGTAGTGAAAAACACTAAAAACCCCCATATGTGTGGCCCCAAGGAGATAAGATGAATCGAACTCAGAACTACACACTTCCTGAGGCGAAGGTGTCACGCCCCGTTCCATACAGAATCGAACCAGTGACTGAGTTAATACCTGTTAACCCAAAACCTGCCAGAATCATTTGATATAGTAACCACAACACATTATACACATGTTAAGTCAAGTAAAATCTATATTTCAGCAGAAGTCTTACATATATATACCTGTAAATGCCCCAATACTATTGATACCCAAATTGTATTACATAATACATTTACATTTGTGCCGGTAGGCATGATATATATGCAAGAAATATAATTTAAACATCCAAAATACAAAAGAAGTAACATTTCCAAAATAATAAAAAAAAAATCTTTGTATGGTATCAATGTTGCTGACTCGCAACACAACAATCGCACAGGCACTTGGCCCTTGCCCGTGATCTTTGGGGACCCACTAATCCTCGATTGAAAATTCCACAGTGGGTCCCGACTCTAGCTCTTCGACCGGATAACCTACAAGATCAACTAAAAATAGTGTGCATGTGGAATGAGCTCACTAGCCTAGTAAGTGAAAAGAAAGACCAAACAAGTATACGTAAAACAAATGAACCTATATATGTACAATTAATTTTATTATCTTAGTCCACCTAGACAACAATTGTAAGTCATAGGTCATGTGCTACTCGCAACCACTGTGCACGTATGCTCCGAGTGCGAGTCACGAACCACATCCCGTGATACGTCCATAGGGTTGCTAGAGAAGGCCAGCCATTGGTATCGGAAAGTAAAGTGCCGACCCACGACGACATTAAAGTAAAATGCTCACCCAGAGCAACATTAAAGTAAATTGCCAACCCACAGCGACCTTAAATTAAAAGCAGTACAATTAGCCCTCTTGTTATATCACCGAAGTTGCCGACAGTCCTAATGATCAGCTGGGTGTACTTCTAACCGCCACCATTGATTCACAACCTTGGGCTTCCCCCCAGTGATATACCCAACACTTAAATCCCTGCTGGGAAGGGTCGTAGTATATGTCATTTCTAATCGCATGCTCCTATATGAGATAGTATGACTGCATAGTGCCACCGCGTCCCATTTCACGGGCCACTAACGCATTCGTGTCCAAGCCGACTATAACATCTAGTCTGGCAAGCATCATATTCAATAATTTAAAGTCATCCATCTCATATCACAAAGCAAGAATAGGTATTTAACAATTAAAGATATCAGTATGTCAAGTCATAAGTGAATTTCTTAATGCACACATCAATGCATGCAAATGACACATATGGATGATTAGTCTACACAATAATAATATGATGACATGGCTAGTCTACAACCAGGATAACATGATGCAATGTCCTATTCCCACTTATTTAGTTATGTACAAAGGTCACCCTTAGTACGAGAAAGATTCGGTGTGTGATGACTCCAGTCTCTAGTACAACCTATCATGAAAAGAGTTGGATTTAGCGTATCTCCACTTTATGATCATAAATAATGAGGTATAATGATCCTAACATGTTTAAAATCACTAAAGAAGGATACCTTCTTGTTGTATGGTTGTTCTTGTTGGCAACCCAACCAAGTGGCAGTGATGATGTGGTCAGTTTGAGTGACGTGGCCGAAAGTGATGACATGATAACGTTGAGTATTATCGATGAGATAACATAGTCACATTGTGTGCATGGAGTGGTTTGATTCATCCATGGTAGGTGGTGCGGGTTTATGGGTCAAAACTGGTAAAATTAGCCTATTTATGCTTGGGAGAATTTTCAACAATGAAAATGATATTTTTGGAAGATCATTTCCTCATGAAAAATATAGATTGTAATTTATTTAGTCCAGTGCATCCGATTTTGTCGCATTTCAATACCGTATGAAGAAGTTATGACATTTGTGACAGTCGAGAGTAGTTTCGATATTGAAGATGAATTTTTTAAATGAAGTGTTCTCCATGTAACGATACGACAAAAATCTAATCTTTCCAACGGTTCTGATTTCATCGTGTTCTGATTCCATATGAGAAAGATGCAGCATTAGAAATGTCTAGGGGCATTTTGATCTTTTTACATGGCTAAGTTAGATGATTGGGTCTTCTGGAAAGTCATAGAGTGACCAGTCATGGTTCCAACGCACTTTGTTTCATCTCGATCAGATATCGTATGAAAAGTTATATGTGTTTCCGTGAGGTCGGTCCAAAAATCCAAACCAAAAATTCATCATTTGCTCTCGGTGTTGGGTGGATTTTTCAGAATTTATTTTTAAAATTTGAAGGGCTTTTGTGTAATTTCAAGATTTTGAAGGTCTGAGTTGCAGGGGGTCTTTAAGCACTTAAATATATGAAGGTAGGGGCCTGATTGTAATAAAGAGGAGTAAGGGAAGTGAAATAGATGGTCCAAATTCGACCACGTAGGCTTGATGCCCATCCAAAGGCTGCTGAGATTTTGCGCTGACATGATAGATGCTTGCGCGTGGGATTTGATTGGTTAGGTGCATAAGCCTTGATGCTCTGGCGCTACACCTTATCAGGGTATGTTGTGGTGTTTTGCACGTGCATAGAAGGTATTAAAAAGATTTCGATCTTAAGGATTTCATGAGATCTGATTAAAACCAATCTTGAAGGATTTGGATCCAATGGTTGATAAGTGTTTCACTTTTGTGAGTGGGAGACAAGCTCCCTTAAAATCCGGAAAAAACAACCAATCAAAAATCGACAACAAAAAGTGACAGCTGACCACTAACGTCAGCATGACGTCATCAATTGACTCCCTTATTCAAATCTTATCATTGAGATTTACTATCTGTTATTTTAATCGGATATTCTAGATTAAGAGATTCCTTTTGATGAGATATAGGGTCAGATTTGTGCTTCTGTTGCGCATGCCACCGGCATAACCTACGCCACCCGTACAAAGATTTCATTTCAGGCTATCTCATTGTTCCAACTTCAAATGGTCATATCTCCCTCATTTTAACTCGGATTTGGGTGAATCAAGTTGCTACTTCGTTTTTTCAAGCTCTACACCATGGCAGTAAGAAAAATGAGTTTTCAGTGAAGGAAGGTATGTGCCACCGACATAACCCCTCTTTGTTGGCCCTTGAATGAACATGAATACTTGATGATTAATGTTCTTAGGCCATTAAAGGAGGTAAAAGAGGTGCTTGAGGTGTGTTAATGATACATTAACTCAAAGCCAAGGAGGAAGAGAAGAAAGCAAATATGTGTTTGCTTTAAAGAGTAAGAAGCCAAGGAGAGAGAAGGTGTGAACACCAAACTTGTCAGTACAAGTTTTCAGTCACCCCAAGTAATCGATTGTGAGATTCTCTAACATTTGATTTACATTATATGCATGTATGTATGTTAGGGGTAGTTGTGGATGAATGTATACATGCTAGGTTAGTTGTAGATGAACTGTAAGCATGCCAGCTAGTCGTGGATGTATATGCTAGGCAGAGCTTAACTATAGGGCATTGATATAAGCCCAATTTAATTATATTTTTATTAAGTGCTTAATGGGTGCTAAGCATTGGAAGTGGATGCTCTCGTGTAGTGGGTGCTACACATTGTACCGACACTGCGAGTGCCGTCTCACTTCGGCTTGAGAAAATTGGGTGTGGGTGCTCCTGATTATGGATGCAGTCAAAAATAGTGTATTGAGTAGGTACGAAACCTTTACAAGCACTACTCCGAGTCTGTAGGTAAATTGTCGAACCTCGTAAAAACCCTATGTTGTGGGTGCTTGTTGTTTGCATTTTATATTGAAGTGCGTGGAATGCAGAATGGGTGTGCACACTTGGAGATGCTTATGAGAGGTTGAGCGTGCATAGGACTGTGTGCAAACAGGGACAGGTGTATCAGGTTTTTCTGGGTCAGACACTGAACAGGTTTTTGGGGATCGAAATTGGACTCACTGATTCACCCCCTCAGTGATTATCGGGTTACAACATACCCAACAATTTAGGCCCAATCGAAACCTGAAAAGTCAAATAGGTGGGTCAACCGATGGGCAAGGCACGCACCAGTCCTTGCTCGTCGCTCGACCCAGGGACATTGTCTGGACCGATAGGCCGGGTCACCCACCAGTCTTGCTCTCCTGTCGAGCCAACAACACTGTCTGGACTGGCGAGCCGAAAGCGGTAGGCCAAGTAGCATGCCGGTCTTGCTCACTGGTTGAGCCAGTAGCCTACCTAAAACAGGCGGGTGCTGGATTGGTGGGTCTGATCTTTCCCAGGCACCCACCAGTCAGAACCACGATTTTTTATGTTCTCTTTTATTCTTCATCCCACCTTGGGAAAACCACTATGGGTCAATTTGACCACATTTTCCACAAATCTAAGGCTCCAAATCATGATTCCAACCTAGATCTAAGGTCGATCCAAAGTCTTAAGCGTGGATCTTGCCTCTTTGCTTAAGAATCACCTCAAAATCCCAAATCTTCTCTTTAGCTCAAGAGATCAACAAATGCTCCACAAATCTTGCAAGTCTTCCTCTAAATCCTTCATGAACAACGTATAGAACCTTTATTAAACCTTAGATTCACATTCTTAAGAGATCATAACAAGATCCAAAGGATTGCTACCCAAATGGAAGGGTTTCACCTAGGGTTTTATAAGAGCTTAAGGAATGTGGACTTCTCACCTTAAATTGTAGATCTCGAGACGACGATCATTAATCCGGGTCGGATTCAAGAGATCTGACCCCGACGACAAACGACGGTCACTTCCTTCGTCATTTTCTTCTTCCTTCCTCTCTCCTCTTTCTCCTTTTTCTCTCTTCTTTACTTTTCTCAACTACCGTGTAGAACAATAAATGAGGTGAAAGCAATGTAATAAATTCTATTTATAGGGGGGTCAAAATATCTAATGACTAGAGTAGTAGGTCACATTGGTGGGTCCGAACCACGTATGACCACCCACCAGTTAGCCAGAACACAGCCTAAACATTGGGATTTACGATGGGGCTCAGCCCCGACACGTATTTTACTCTCAAAAACAAATCAACACGCGTACTTGGTGTAAAATATGGTTACGTACCTTTATTATGCGAACATGGCCTCGTGGTACATACAAGTGCACGGCCTGGGTACGCGGACTTCATTAGGCACTGACTCCAACTCATTTGGCCAACTCGAGTTCAGAGTCACCCTTGCCACCATGCCCCATAAAGTACCCACCATGGCTCATGCAGGTTCAGGTCCTGCATGATCAAACCGAATCAACTGAGAAATTAGACCGGGTTTAGAAAGTAGGGTATCACAGAAGGTCCCTTACCAACTCGGCTACCCCTTGGAATTATTTTCTGCGTTTATTTGTTCTCTTTAATTTTTACAACAAATCATCTTAACACTTTTTTTGTGCCAATTCTAGCTACTATTTTGTTGTATAATTAACCAAATTTCTCATTTTGACACCAAGCACTCAAATAGTATTAATATGACATTAGTAGTAAACTGCATCTATTTCAATTCAACCTTTAGGCCTGAGAAATGACAACCCACAAGCTTCACTAGTGCACTACCATCTAATTTTTTGTTTATATATATATATATATATCACCATTATTGGTACATAGCAACTACCATAGCTGGATCGAGCTTCAATGGCTCACAAATGGTACTTTGTGATCCAAAGGGCTATAGAAGGTCCACAGCTTCAATGGCTCAACTACTCTTTCACACACATAGTTATACTTTCATCTCAGAGGGCCCTCCCCCTGAAAGACAAAATGAAAGCCACCTCTCTTGTGGCTAGTTATGTTCTTTAATGGCCGAATATAATTCCAGTACAGGATTTATTTTATTGGTATGTAGTTGACATAAATGAGGGTGAAAATTCTGTCCATACCCAACCAGAGAAGAAACCTAACATAAATCTTGTTTGTCACACATGTAACACGCAGAAGGCAGAACCTTCAATGCATTTTTTTTTTTTTTAATGAAACTGTAACATGATTCCAGTATGGATAATTCTATTGGTACATAAGAATCATAGGGAGGGAAAAAATAACTTAGATTTTATTTCCATAAATAATACTAGAATACCATTTAGAATCCAGTATTCAAATTCTCTAGTCTCTACTGTTAAAGCTCTATCTACTATTATTATGCAACTATCAAAAATTTCAGGGGGAAAAAAAGCTTGGATCTATCTTTAGATCATCACCTAATGCCTAGATCTTCTCTTTGATTTAGGCTATGTAATTGGGATCTATATTTAGATCTTCTTTTCGATTTGGGTTATGTATTAGATTTTGCTTGTATTTTTTTGTTTTCAGCTTATGCTTGTTTGTATTCTGCAACTATCAAATTTATCAGGAAAAAAGAAAAAGAAAAAAAGCTTGGGATCTATCTTTAGATCTTCACCCAATGCCTAGATCTTCTCTTTGATTTGGGTTGTGTATTATTATATTTCGCTTGTATTTTTTTGTTTTCAGCTTTTGCTCGTTTTTATCAACAC
>NW_024870464.1:131677-169334 GCF_013358625.1 Macadamia integrifolia | reverse complement strand
TTTGTTCCTCTCCCCTATTGGGGAATGATATATATTTCCGCTTGTTGAATATATGTCAATTCATCCAAAAAATATAAGGCCCTTTAATTTATTTTATAGGAGAAAGAACCTTGTTCATCTAACATTCCCTACACCTAGACACAGTTGGGTGTGAAAAGACCCAGCTGCCCCTGCACATTGGGTATTTTCATGCCCAGTAATATTCTGGGCATAGGGAGTGCAGGCAAGCAGAGTTCCTTTCCCCTTATTTTATTGGTCTCTTTTTTTTTTTTTTTTTTTGAGAGAGAGAGAGAGTGTGTATGTATACCCTATACAATACTTCTTTTATGTATAGAAGATGAATTGCATTCATATATACACGTCAAAACATTTTCTGTTAGTTGGAGAATCCCCGCATTTGAAAGCAAAAAAGAGATGCAACAAGCAACATCATGGTGATAACGAACTTAGAAGGAAAAAAATGGTATTGGCTCAATATGTTACTTGTAAATGAAATAAAATTGTACTTTAATTATCCCTGTTCACTATTAACCAATGGTCAGATTTAAGTAGATTTTCTTTTCTTAAAAGTACGATGGAATTCCTATGATGCTTTAAATTCATAACAATAATAGGTGACAAATGAGTTCATAAAATGAGCATTTGTTAAAAGATAGATCCATTTGATATATACAGTCCCCCAAGTTTAACAAAATATCAAATTAATCTTAAATTAGAAGGCAATTGAAAATAATGGATACTTGAGAAGCTACATCATAATATAAAGAAGTTAAATATAGTATTATTATTTAATTAATGTGTTCTTAAACAAAATATAAATCACAAATATACTAGCAAAGGCATTTTTTTTTTCAGTTAATATATTCAGCAAAGCCCAAATTTTCTTTCCCCTCCAAAATTGAAGGAAAGAATAATAAAGAAGATAGAAGAAAAAATAAAATAAAATAAGAAATAGATGGAGAAAACTCCACATCAAAACAACGGCCTATCTCTACAGTTGAGTGTGAAATCATGGTTGTGACAACTTACAAATGCGTAATCATATAGCCTCATTTTGTGGTGGTGATGACCAGCAATATCAACAAACCATTTGATTCAACACCAATTCCACAGGTGGTTGTACAATTCATTGATATATCATCATATTCGAATATAGAATGATTTAATGTGTTTGTCTTAAACAAAATAAAAATCTAATTAATTGAACAAATTTATTCCTTATATATAGATAGATAGTCATAATAACTTACAATTAAAAAATGGTACAAAGCAACTAAATTTCAGTATAACAATGAATAAATACTTCATCTCTAGAACACAAACAATGCTATTTAAAGCTTATATTATATTTTCTTTTGGAGCCAATCAATATTTTTATAATGTAATCTACCTCAATACTACCATGCAATGTATGTACCTCACCATATATAGAACATGGTGGAGAGAAATAAAGAGAGATATGTGACCTTAGCTAGTAAAATTATTGATTCAGTATCTATAAAGGAGGGGATGTGCAACAGATCTTGGTGCCAGTGAGATAGTTTTGTACTTGTTTAGCTTACAAGGGTTAAAAGGTAAAATAATTCTAGGTGGTCAGGCAAGCTTCATTCAAAGGTGTAGCACTACATTAATTACAGATTCAGTGAGGTGGGCCATGTCATTTCTGTTGTACCATTTCAAATTCAATAGCCGGAAAATGAGTTGCAAGTATAGTGTTTGGTATAAGCATTAGAGGACATGGTGAGGAAGGTTTATTGAATTGCTTTCTAAATTAGTTGATTCAGTGTGGGAGTTTGTTGCAGAGTAGTTGGTGTTATTCAGAGTAATAAAGATACTTTTTTCACAGAGAGTGGAGGTGGAAGTGTCAACTTCAAAGAGGTGGATTCAGCTACTCTCCTTTAAATTTCAACCCCACCAATTTATGCATTTCACATGGGAACTCTAAATTTATCAAGGTCTCTGCCTTTCCTCAATCCTACCCTCATAAATTAGCCAGCATTGAATGGAATACAAGGAGACTGTATAATGAATTCCATGGATCCTCCCCAGACACTTGAGAGTACTGTGAAATAAAGTGGGAGTGTGTGTGTGAGACCCACTGGGCCCTTGCAGTTTCCCCTCTGTTTTGTTCCGCCTGCACTTCCACTGGAGAGGAGGCACACCCTTGTTTGTCACTGTAGATATTTTTATTGGCCTGTGAACCTCATTACAGACACAAAAACCCTAAAAAAAAGTGACTGTAGATCGAAACACCAAACATGAAATATCAATTTTTTTTTTTTTATTTCATAATGTTTGATTCAGTAATTAAATCTTAATATTTCTAAACATTCAATGTGAGATTATGCAAATGAATTTGATTAATGGCAGCTTTGGGTCCATGAAATTAATTATTTCACCTGACCCAAGTTATAATTTTTCTAGTAGGACATGATCAGTTCCCTTGGAAAGAAGGAAAATAAATAAGTATGAGAGTGCTCTCATGTAGGAGTACTGTGCACTTGATTATTGTCAGATTGGAATAAGCATATTCACGGGCCCTATTATTTATTCCAAAACAACTGCAATTAGGAGGAGGCCCCATTTAGATGATGAAAACTGCAGTAAAAATAATAAAACAAATTAATCTACAATGTTGCTTGTACTATCAGGTCTTTCCACTAATATTTGTCATCATCAGTAGAAAAAGGGAGCAGTAGTCATATAGACTAGACATTAATAATAGGGATTGTGATAGAGAGGGAAACATATTATAGACCCAAACTACAAACTTTAAATGATGAAAACATACAAAGCTTCACAAAGCTTTACAAATTATGTTTGAATTATCCAATTATTTGTGTGCTGTTTAGAAACATAGTACAAACTTAACTATCAAAACATTTCCTTCATTATAAAATATCATTAGTTTATGATGGAGATGTTATCATAGATGTTGCCATAAGGATGAGCCATCATCATCATCAACAACAACACATGTTTAATGAAAATCATATAAAGGTTCCACAATATTGATACAAATTAAAACAACCTTTGACTAGTTCTCCTAGAGGTTGGGCTATTATGGACAGAAAAAAACAAGTTAACACACACACCATGCAACTAATGACCAAAGTTAGAGATTGGCTAGCCATCAAAATGGCTTCTAGCTTGCTTTTGTCAATGGTGCTCACCTGTCTCATGGATGACTAGTAGAAAGGATATTAAAAAGGCCCACTACATATATAATCCATCCTTATGATTTTAATCTAACAAACTCTTCATGGTCACAACTATATAAATACATGACCAAGTCACCAACAAAAGTATTCAGATATAGGTGTGAACTGCAAAGACTCAGAGTTCCTACTACCTTCAGAGTTGCCCTAAACTATCTCCATGGATTTTCTTCTAGCTTCCCTGATGGTTGCTCTAGTACTTGTTCTAGGAACTCTTGCCACCCAAGGAGAAGCCAGGGCATTCTTTGTATTTGGTGATTCACTTGTTGATAGTGGAAACAACAACTACCTGTTAACCAGTGCTCGCGCCGATACGCCGCCTTATGGCATCGATTATCCGAGTCATCGAGCCACTGGCCGGTTCTCTAATGGGCTTAATATCCCAGACATTATCAGTTTAGTACTGAATTCTTCTTTCTTATAACATTATTTTTGTCAATTATATTATATAGTAACTAAATTAGTGTACTATCAGGTGAGCAAATTGGTGAGGAGTCTGTACAGCCCTACTTGAGCCCTGAGCTTACAGGTGATAGACTACTTAATGGAGCCAACTTTGCTTCTGCTGGGATTGGAATTCTTAATGACACTGGAATCCAATTTGTAAGTGAAGATGAAGAAATTTTCTTTGGTAATTCTCTTGAATTGAATTGATTTGTTCATACCCAATTGATGATAATTTGTTACATTTTTGTAGGTAAACATAATTAGGATGCCAAAGCAACTTGAGTACTTCCAGCAATACCAGGAAAGAGTGAGTATGCAAATTGGAGCTGCCCAGACACAGCGGCTAGTGAACCAGGCACTTGTTCTCATTACTGTCGGTGGCAATGACTTTGTTAACAACTACTACTTGGTTCCTTACTCAGCAAGATCTCGTCAATTTTCTCTTCCTGATTATGTTCGCTATGTCATCTCAGAGTACAGAAAGATTCTACTGGTAACGATTGCCACCTTTAGTTTATTCCCCATATCTAATAGTTATCTAACTCCCTACGTGAAGAGATGAGTTACCCTCTTTACATAAGCATTTAATATACCTTTGATTGGTAATATAATACCCCATGAATGGTAAGATCGCATGTAAAAGATTATCACATGAGGAGAGGATCCAGAATATTACACAAACCCACATTAAAATGGGCTGATCAGTTTATAAACTTTGCATGGCCCTTATCAAAGTGATCAACAGAACCTTACATGGTCATGTGGGTACGAGAGAGAGAGAGAGAGAGAGAGAGAGAGAGAGAGAGAGAGGAGTTATTATTGTGCCAGCAGCGTTGCCCAAAGAGTGGAAAAGAAGTAAAGAGGGGAGTTAATATTGGATGATGTGTAGCGGGTAGTCGGTGAGACAAAGAAGTGGTTATTGCCATTAAAGATGCATTAATGCATAAAAGGACACAAGGACGTGGGATCGAACCTGCCAACACGAGTTTAGTCTAGTGGTGGTGGCAGCTTCGGCTTGAAGAGTTGACATCCAGGTGAGAAGGCCGTGAGATTCAATCCTGTCATATTTGGGTGTGTGAATTTATATAGGAATAGGTGGCCCTTAACCCTACTAGTCCCCAATAGGTTAGCATAGGCCAGCCTGCAATGCGTAAGATTAGAAAAAATTAAGAAGGGGCAGAAGAGGGAAGCCACATCACATTACACCCCACCTCATAGATAGCTAACTTATCACCAACCACAAAAGTTGATCAAGAGTGAGAAGTGAATGAACTCGTCATTTTGCAATTGATACCTCCAAGACCTCTCTCTCTCTCTCTCTTTCTCTATAGCACTGCCATTGTTAATGAAATGAAAATGACCCTTAATTTGATTTGCTTAGTTATTGAAACTTAATTAAGGATTCTATGTATTAATTTGCAGAGGCTGTATGATTTGGGAGCTCGTTCTGTTCTTGTGACTGGAACTGGGCCACTGGGTTGTGTTCCAGCTGAGATAGCACAGCGGAGCCCAGATGGGTCGTGTGCTGTTGAGCTGCAACGAGCAGCTGGCCTCTTCAACCCTCAACTTGTCCAGATGGCAAGCCAAGTCAACAGGGAGATCGGTACAAATGTGTTCTTTGTTGTTAATGCGTATCGGATGAATCTTGACTACATCAATAACCCTCAGCGATATGGTAAGTTTGTTAGCCATAATTAAGTTAACCAACCATCCTTTAAGGGATTGAAGTTGGTGGGTTTTTCCTTTCCGTGTTTTTTCGCAAGCCTCATGCATATGGTAAGTTATATTAAGAGTGTCTGTTAGCCATTAAATTAACCAACCTTTAATAAATCGAAGTGGGTGGATTTTTCCTTTCATTTTTGGCAATGAAGAAGTGAAGTGGTTGGATGAACTCCCCACGTGGGATCCTATCTTTCATGAAGTATCAGATCACTAGTTAATGGTACATTAATTGATTTGACTCGTGGTTTGGATACCCCTTAGACAATGAGAGGAGGATAATTTCTCTCCCAATGTAGGGAGCTGATTCAGACTTGGTTGTTTGCTCCTCAAAATCATTCACCTTTAAATTTAATCCAAATGCCTTAGTTCCCAATCACTAATTAGCCACGCATATCTTCATAGACATCCCTTGGTGGTTGGCACTTCCCTCTTAGGAGAGAGAGCTTCTAGGGCTTAATCAGTGGATCAAGTTCTCTTAATGATATCCAAGTCGTGGAACTATCAATAACTTTTTATCTTTCAAGATGCTTGTGGCCCTCTTTGACTCCCATTCTGGCCCTATGTGGGTCCCTTATATGGCTCCTAATAATTGACCCTGTGCATTAATTGGGGATAAGCATGCATGCACTCCATAAAGAGGTGGTGGGAGTTGTGCCCCGTGCCTGTGTGAGACATGATTGGCAAATATTGAGCAGTAGTCATAAGACAAACCCATAATTGCACTACTAGTGTTCCAGACAATATGACAGCTTGACCGGTTGAACCGGTTGAACCGGTTGAACCAAACAAAACTTGATCTGATTGGTTTATATCATTGAATTACTGACAATAATTTGGTTTGATTTGGTTTGATGATGAATTACTATTACAGGCTTTGTAACATCGAGGATAGCATGTTGTGGGCAAGGGGCATACAATGGAATTGGACTCTGCACAGTTCTTTCAAACCTGTGTCCAAACAGAGATATATATGCATTCTGGGATGCTTTCCACCCAAGTGAGAGAGCATGCAGGTACGTCGTCCAACAGATCCTAAGAGGAACCTCAGATTACATGTACCATGGGAACCTAACTACCATCTTGGCCACCATTGATTCCAGAGTTTCTGCACTTGCTTCCAAGACCTAAATTAAGCTCAAAATCCATTTTTAAAAGCCAATTACTAGTCCACATATCTTCTTTCATGTTTTCCTTTAATATATAGTATTGTAATTGTCGAAGCTGTGTCAAGTGTTTTTGAGTGTGAGTCAAGCTGTCATGCATTCAGATTTTAGTTTGTCAATTGTGTGAGGAAAGCTAGTGGTTTTCCTTGTGTCCACATTATTATTTGTTGTCTATGTATTAGATGATTAATGGAAGATTATATTTTTCAAATTCCAAGTATACTTATAAATATAAGGGAAAAGGTTGGGCACACTTCTATCTCTCTCTCTCTTCCCCTTCCTATATGATGCTCCATCTCGTGTTCACATTGCTGCCATCTGTTAGCTAATATATCGCATAATTGAGTTATGATCAATTGTCAACTTTTGCCTTAGGGAAGATTAAATTAGGATGAAATTTTGGGGATCGATAGATTTTGATGTTTCCTATTCACATGTCAAGTCTCAATCTAGTACGGAGTTGGCCATGTGACAAAACATCCATTGAAAAATCTAAGAAGTTAAAATATATGCGAAGGAATACCAAAGGTAAATGGACATATATGCATAAGAGTATAGCATTACACAAGGAGGCAAATGATTAGATGTGGGCCTAAAATTTAACATTTGATCTGTCCAAACTATCTCATAAGTATCTATAGAGAGATTTACCATTTGATCCTTCCATGTGATGAAATGAGATGTCCCGACTAAGAATTCCCTTATTATTTCTGTAATCAATGTTTTGGGTGATGGTGGTGGTGGAAGACTGTTTTTTCAGTGTTGACCACATTAATACTATCAAGGTATTAGATTCACAACTTGTTTCCAGACATAAGAAAAAGTATCAAGTTTCACTCCACCCACAGTGAAAGAATAATTCCTACACCATAGATATTGATATCTTCAGATGGCCTTAGGGGAGCAAAGTTTAGACTTCATCAATAGAGGGTTGGAGGCTAATGATGATCAAAGAGTCCAATCATGATGTCATTTCATCTATAGTAAAGAAAATTTTTCTCCTAAAATATATAAAGGAGTCTAGTAACCTCGCAAAAATGAGCTTCTACACATCTATTCATGTGGACAAATTCTTTTGTTCTCCCATGTTGAATGGCAAAGAGAAGGCATCTCAAGGATAATTATGTAAATACATCTAAATTCAGTTTGATTAGTATTAAATTCAATATATTTCTTGTAGTTGACTTTTTTTGGATAGATTGTAATTGTGACTGCTACGCCCATGGTTGTAGTAATCGGTATTGGATCAACTGAATCAATCGATTTATATCAAATTACCAATATGGACCAAATAAAAATGTAAATAAAAATCAATTTTTATTGAAACTAGAGGTAAATCTGGACTAATATGGGGCAATCGAGCTAAATCGGTATCATGTTGGTATTGGCCTCAATTAATAAATCCAGGGTTACGACACTCAAAGAAGGCCTATAACAAGAGAGACAACAATATTCTCTCCATACAGAGGATTTATACTTTATCACTTCGTTATAAGTAGGCTCATATATATTCCCTTGCAAGAAAGGTTCTGTTTGTTGTAAATAGGACAATCTAGCTTAATTCCGGTCCTTATCTGTAAATGTTGTTGTAGATGACAAGAGTGTAATCTATTCTAATCAATAGAATTTTTTCTACTAAAAATAAAAGGTAAGCCCATATGCTGAAATTTTTTGTTCATAACGTGTTTTGACCTACCATTTTTCCATTCGCCACCATGATCCCCTTCCCAAAAACACAGATAGTCCATAGAAGGTTTCTTAAACCTACCCCCCTAAAAAAAAAAAAGTTTCCCAATTTGCCACTGTGGAAAGAGTTTCCTATGCCACATTAAACATTGTCGGATAAAGGGGCGTACATTATCAGTGAGAAGACAGTGTTAGTGAGTCCCACATCATCAAAATATGAGAGGATCTGAGGATATTTACCCAAAAAAAAAAACGGATGTGGGGATCATTTTCCAAATATATATAAAGAGGATTTTATTTATTTTTCCCACCATCTCACAATAGCTTATAAATTATAATCCTATATATGTGAAATCTAAGGAGCAGTGTCATGGAGAGATCCAAGTCTTTGTTGGCTGGAAGGCCAAAGGATAGTCCTAAGTCCAATTGTAATACTGTCAAAACAGATGTGATCCTCCTCTCTTCCTCATGATTTAATGGATATGTTGTTATTGCAGATAGAGAAGAAAATTCTACAAATGGCCAAAAAGTAATCGGGTTAGCCCATAACCCTCTTTGTTCAGTACAACTGGAATTATGATTCCATTCAATGCTCATCCAATTGAGGGTTAGGTGGAGCACTTTTCATTGCTATTCGAACCACGAACCACCGACCACCGACCACCTTTCCCCAATAAATTCAAATCATGCATAGGGAGTATTGGGATGCCCAGTGACCTGTCAAAATCTCAACCTCAAAAACTTGAAGAGCATAATTAAATTTTTGTAGGGAAGTGATTTCTACATGTGCATGAATGCCAATGGAAGTGCACCAGAAAACATTTATAAAAGGGTTATTTTTCTTTTCATGAAAAATGGGTTGATCATTTTGCCCCTATGTTGTTCAAGGGTCACCACCCCCTCACATAAAAGATTTCCCCTTTAATTTTTTGCCTCATGACCTCCACATCCTCCAGCTACTTAACAGTGGATAGCTCAATGGTCTAGTTTCAACGCTGTTGGCAAGGAGGAAGCAGACGCTATATTGTCACTTTGAGCTCCTTTATTTTATGGTTCCTCTGGTTGGCTAGAAATGACCAAAGCTAGAACTTGCTAGAGGTGATGCAAGCAGCTACCATTGCTTCGACGGAATTCACAAGTGCTCGAGTGACCATGTTCACTCTGCCCTCCATAGTGAATTTCCCCCCTTCCCCAAGCAGATGTGGAAGCCTCCTTCTCTCCCTTTCGTCAAGCTCAATTCTGATGCTTCTGGGAATACCAGCTCGAAGTGTGGGGGTCTTGGAGTGGTTATCCGCAACCATGAGGGCATTCCGATCATCACTATTTCGGATATGGTCAGTTGTGGTGGTGCTATTGAAGGCGAGGCTCTTGCCCTTCGGTTGGGGCTCCTAGAGTGCATCTCGAAGGATATCCGATATGTCATGGCTGAAGCCGATTGCAAAGAACTGGTGAACTATCTGACCGGCCACTCCAAGACAGTTCCACTCTCGGTTCAGGGTATCTTAGATGATATCCATTTCATTTCAAAAGGAATTTTCAAGTTGTATTTTTTCTTTTATTTCTAGGGAGTCCAACGTTGTTCCTGACTCTTTAGCCCGAAAAGCCATGTCAGAAGCGTGTAGGACAGTGTGGTTGTTATCCACACCGTGGTTGAAGGATCTATGTAACCCATTTTCTTCATGTTCCACATGTATTAATGAATAGCCCTCTTTCTACCAAAAAGTTTTGGATCCATGCAACAATTGTCCCTGAATTCTTTTCTTCTATATTTTTCCTTTAATGGGAAATTGTCCGATCATTTTGACCCCATGTGTCCGGGCGCAAGGGCCACACTCCCCTACATAAAAGATTTTCCCTTTAATTTTTGGCCTCATGTCTTGGATCCATGCAACAATTGTCTCTGCATTCTTTTCTTCTATAACCAACCTCTCCAACCCCCCCCCCCCCCCAATTTGAATTATCCAATCTTAATTTGTACAGGTGTTAACTAATACTATTTTGAATGTCTCAAGATGGATTTGTCTCACTCCACAAAGATTACATAATGACAAAAAAAGTATTGAAGCCACTAGTCAGGCACTTCATAAAGTTTTGAAGCCGACAATGGACGAGGGGTGGAGGGTGGATCGGTGGAAGAAATCTAGAGTGATTCTAACAACTTACATAACATTCTCTTGAACAAAAGCTCTAGCTTGTGGCCTTGGAGTGCTATTCCTCTATTTTTTTTTTATGTATATAAACCCCTCTCTCTAGCCCATTTTTTTCTCAGGTAGTCTGATGAACTAGTGCTTCTGCTTAAATGTATTGCCTGCAATGTCATGGTGAAAAAGTTCACCAACCAAAATTCTGGTATCAACCTTGATGTACTAAGTTATCTCCTTTAATGAATTTTCTTTTCTTTTCTTTTCTTCTATTAAAAAAATAAAAATAAAAACTTTCAACAAATATTTTAATATATACATTTAGAAAGAAATAATGCTATCCGCTAGTGTGTCTACATCATGATACAACGGATGCGAAAAAACCATACTGCTCTAACTAAAGATACTCACATGTAGCTATTGACATGTAACTGCAATGTAACTACACTTACAGGTAGCATTCTCTTGCCCATATATTTATTAGGTTAAGCTTTTCAAAATGGTCTTCCTTGATGAGTTTATAAAACAAGCTCATATTTGCCATGGTGTAGAATGGTACAAATTTTCGCGATAGATAGTCCTTAGGTGATCTACTCTGGCAGCGTGTGAAACCCATTCCATTTGGTATCGCAGTCAAGAGGGGATCGTCAAGAGGCTGGCTCGATTCTTAAGAACCTGTTTCCCACACCATAGGGACGACTACACTTTTTAAGCGACGCAGAAAAGTAGAACGGATAAAAAAAATGATTTTGAGGGATTTTGTTGGTAATGACCGATTCCTTGTTCTTGGCTTTCCAAATTATCAATATCAATCTTTATGATGATATCAGGGTCTTGTTCACCTTTTGTTCTGTGTCTGATTCTTGTTAATAAAACGAAGTTTAAAATCGATGACACTGTTCTTGTTTTTTGGTTGATAAATCTGTTTGTTCTTCCTTTCAAGCCTTGCTGTTGCGTTTTGTTGCAGAATTATCTATTGGGTTGTCGAATTTAGGTTAGTTTCTGAAGTTTAGTTAGAAACCAACAGAAGTGAATAAATTTAAAGAGCTAATCACCCAAATTTACTCTTCCCCTACTAATTTGATACAAATTATATGGAATTACGAACTGGGCGGCTCTGGATTTTGCCTTAGAATGCATAGCAGGTTGCCTCACAAGATCTCCAATGTAACATAACCTGAATTTGATAACTGTTGTTATTCACACAATAACCTGAAGTTCTTTCTCTGATGCTCAAAAAATGAAGGAATCGATTGGATACTGGAGATAAATACTCTGTCTTGGTAGAACCCATCACACAATAACCTGAGAGAAACCACATAATCCGAGTTACCTCAGCCCAAATGTAGAAGATAAAAACTCAAACTTGGTAGAATCCCATTCGACAAAAGGCACATAATAGGTGATCAAACCAATAATTACAAACCTAGATTTCTTGGGGAATAACCATCAAGAGTAAGCTCTATAAAACTTTATTTCAAAGAGCACCAAGATAGAGAATTTGAATAAAATTGGTTGGAATTGGCCAATATGGTATAATAGGCACTGGTTATTGGTCATATAAAACATATATAGAGGTTATACAATATTCAAATCGGCAAACGAATTATGCATATAGACAGATTTGATGTTTATCTGCAAATAAAGACATAAAATTGTACAGAAAAATGCGATTGTGAACTTCTAAAATGATATTAAGAACTTCAAATGTAATAGTGTTATGCACATTGCCAAGGGTAAAAAATGCTTTAGACTTGAGATAATACAGATCCCTGTTTTATCTTGTGTATATCTGCAAGTAATCAGTCTCCAAAAAATTCAAAATACAACAAGGGTACGGATTTGAAGATACTTTTACATGTCATGCCATCTCCAATGCAGGTACTTTGGGTAAAATGACGAATCCAGGTATTACAGCATGAGATATGCATGAGAAGAAGGCACAATCCCTTCCACCCAGTTCTGCACAGATTGTAAGTGTAAACCTTTTTAAGAACAATACTGCTTTCTTAGGAAATGGGCTTCTGGTCCTTATGGGGAAAAAAATTAAATTTGAATATGAGGTTCCATTGTTTTATCTGATCCATATTATCACTTCTTGATGATTAGCACATCTTGAAGAAGCTCCGAAAGACCATAAGTAAACTGAGTGATCCAGGAGATGCCTGATTCTGAGACAGCATGTGAAGCAAAAGTGTAGAGTACAATCTAGGGAATCTCCCAGAGGGGATTCATCTCATCATATCATCTTCCCAGAAACAAATTCTATTGCTGGCCCCACCTTATATTTGGCAAAAGTGTAGAGTACAATCTAGGGAATCTCCTAGAGGGAATTCATCTCATCTGCTTCAGACTTGCACCATATGTAGTGAAAGGTTGTCCTACTTAAATGGTATGCATCTGTGTTCTGAAGTTTTGTAATTTGTAATATTTAAAATATAGCAGAAAGCGGACAAGCTACAGAATGTACTTCTATGTGTACATATTTATCTTTGGCACAATGAATTCTGTCTTTTGACATGGATATTATGGTTCATATTTCTAATGCAATTGAAATTCTGGAAAAAGTAAAACCGGACAATGTCAAACTATTTCTGGTGTAGTTTTTTAGTAAAATTTGTTCTTACTGAATGGATGTTACTCAAATATATGATGCATTCTCTATTTTTTTGGATCTGCCCTTTGTGATCCTAGGTGAGTATTATTTCCCCCAAAATTTCAAGTTTGCTTTTTTATTTTCTATCTTTGCTATTATTTTCTTTAAAATATGTCAGAGCATTACTCTTTCAAGCTTGTCTTGAGGTCAGCATCAGGGAACAGCATTAGGAGCTTACACTTCTCCAGCCAGATGTCTCATATTGTGATGCTTGCCTTACGTCTGGGGTCTGGGATTCCTAAAAAAAATTTAGGTTCTTGGGGATTGGTGCAACCACTTGTGCAACAATATCTTCTTGTTCTGTGAATTCATGTAAGAATCCAAAAAGAGAGACCTGTCATCTACAAGGAGGGGAATGTGCAGTCAGTTTCAACCCTAACCCAGCCCAATCCCCCTTAATTTAGCGCAGTTCTCAACCCTAATCCAGTATGAGCTAGGCCAAAATGTTTCTCTTTTGGGTACATCCTTGGAACCGTCTATTGGAGTCAAAGTCCATACTCTGTCACCTTATGAATTGATGACTGTACTGCATTTTCACGTGATTCGGTAATATTGTATTGCAAAAATGTTTATGTTCTGAAAGGAGAAGGAAGAGATTGTGTATCACCTGCTTATCCATTGCAACTTCTTCTGGGTCCTCTGCTGCGGATTCATTAACCTTTTTTATGCCAGTTAGGTTGTGTCTGTTCCTTGTAGGCTTTAAATAAAAGGTTGGAGTACATACTTAGAGCTAGAGATATTGATCTTATGACATATACTTCTCCAACAAATATTTTGGGGCCTGGAGGTTATGGAAAGAAAAGGATCATGTGATGTTTTGAAGATAGATGCAGCTCTTTTTAGTTGGTGGAAAATGGTTGTGAGCACTGGCAGTCCAATTGGTTCTGTACTTCAAGAAATTTATGATGGTTACCATATTGAGTCCAATGCATTTATTTTTCTGTCCTACCCCAATTCAGTTGAATTAAGCATACAATAACTTGCTTCCATCCCCCCCCCCCTCCAAAAAAAAAAACCCCAAAAACAAATTATATGTGAAGAAATAAATTTGTTATTTACAAACTTATATCCGTTTTAGATAGTGTAACCTTTCATTTCTTTTTTTCTATCAAGCTTTTATTTACCTTTTCTTTAACTGAGCTTTGATGCAGAAGCCTCAAAACTCTGGAAGTCAGGCTTTACTTCAATACTATAGATCTAAATTATCTAATTCTGATGCTTATATAAGGAAAATTCTGTTATCTGTTGTTACATGGTCTTCACTTTTCAAAATTCAGAGGTGTTGGATTGACTACTTTCGTGAGTTTCTAGAGAATGATCATACATGAGTAGTTTCTGTTCAGGCTGGTCCATTCCTATTGCTTGCCCTCATCGATTTTGTTAAAAAGATATTGTTGGTGATCGTCATATTACAGCTGCAATACGAAGTATTATATTTACTTCTGGATTCTATCAATGGTAATACTAATGATGGGAGGTATGGAATGAATGGCATGCACTCTTACTGTGGAAGTTATGACCATAGATATTGCGACTCCGACACAAGATGGAGGATGGTATTAAAATCGTGTTGGCAACTGGAGACAGATGCACTAGGAATCACATATTCAAAAGTAAGCCTATTTGTTGAGAATGAACATATTTGAGTATCGCATTTTTCTCTCGTTGCTTCTTTCCCCCTAGATTTGAGTCATTATTCAGAACATCTTATTAATTTGAAGGACAGTTTCCTATAATGTTGTTCCTGATTGCGATTATTCAGCTTTCCTTCCATGTATTTATTGTGTTAATTCATAATTCCAATATTACTTGAAACCTGATCAAGTTGGAACTTGCAAACACGGCTTAAATAGTGCACTTGTCAAGCTTACTGTGAGCAGAGGTACCATGGCTTTAATATTGATAGAGTAGTTCTGACATAATTTACATAATTTCTTGTTACAAGCCAATCCATGACTATAGGATTGTGTACTGTATACCTAGTATGGCAAACAATTTCTATGTTCCAGAGTCAATTAGGTGTGGAATACCAGCTCAACCCAACTTCACTGAGATTTTTCCCAACTAAATGGAGTTGGCTACATTAATTAAATTCTACCATTCAAATCCATTTAAGGTCATGTTATTTGTCAAGCATTGTTGTCATCAGGGGAAACAATTTGCGCAGGTTTGATGCTGATTTCCTTTAGCATGCACTGGTCTTTATGCCTAATAACTGGAGAAATCCTCTTCAGGATCATGGGATTAGGTCAGTCTGATTTCCATTGTTCCCTATGCTCATATTCTGCTTAATCATGTGCCAGCAGTTTTACATGCTATAATCTAAACATTTTAGGACTCTTATCCACTACTTTGTTGAGGCTTCTGAAGGAGCAAAATTCTTGGTTGATGAAGATGAAGAATTGCAAGTGGGACTGAAGTTTTAAGAAGCATCTCAATCTTGAAGAACCCATTTAACACCCTTTCTATTGCAAATAACAAGCTTGGCAGCTTAGTTTTTCTAAAATTCACTTTTCCCTTGATAGAAAATGACATTTCATCTTTCCATTTCTGTTACCGCAATTCAGTCAAGTAGCACCAGCCCTGGCACAGTTTATGGGCACATGTTGTGTAAAGAGTGCTCAATATTGAAGATACTGATCTGGGTTCTTCTGGATTCCTAGAACTACAAGAAAATATTTCTGGAGGAAGTAATACTTGCTCATCTCAACACAAAATACTCAGTGCTGTGAGTCTGCTTACATTTCATTGCTAGATGAGCTCCAAGTTCATGGAAGTCCCATCGT
Source organism: Macadamia integrifolia (assembly GCF_013358625.1). NCBI lineage: Eukaryota > Viridiplantae > Streptophyta > Magnoliopsida > Proteales > Proteaceae > Macadamia > Macadamia integrifolia. The sequence continues at coordinate 153,515 of NW_024870464.1, read as the reverse complement.
GATGTTGCCACCATCAACTGCTTCAGTAGCACCTTATGATGATGATGATCCTTTAGGACATGGCCATCATATATTTATTTGGGAAAACAAATAAATATTAGAATGGATGAATCTCTATGGCCCCCTTGCAGGACTATTCAGCTACATGTTTGAAGATTAGCTGTTTGTAACTTTTAATTAATTGTTTAATATTTACAATACATATGCTTAGTACTAAAGTTTATATTCTTCATATTTACACCATGTGTTCCAGTCAGGAGAAGTGAGATCAATAAAGCAGATGAAAGGGTATTCTATTAACTGTTGGTTGGTAATAGAGAAGGAACTATTGTTTTTTCTTGATAAAGAAGGAACTGATGTTGTGGTTTGGGTTTCCATTACCTGAGGATGGGACAGTGGTAAGAGTGATTTGAGTTTGGATCCAGGATTCTGCTCCTAATGCATACCCTGCCAATCAGAAGCTTAAAAAAAGTATCAGAAGGGTATTTTATGATGAATACAGGGATCTGTTGGACTGATGGTACAGTACAAAAAATCATCTCAAGGGAATTTCAGTTAAACTCTGGGTTACCAGATGGATGCAAAAGGGTTCAATATATTTACCAAAATACCCTCCAGATGATGCTGGGCCTTCATTTTGTTAAAAGTAGTATAACAGTTGTACCTTACTGGAAAAGAGTTGCAGGCCATTTGGAAGGCTATACCTGACAAAAGCATAAAGGATCCATTTCCCCCATGTGGTAGGCTTCAGTTCCAGTAAAGCTCATCTCAATTCTCATTGCAAAAGAAACACTTTAGGATTCCCTTCCCAAAATTTAAAATAAAAATGCTGACAAGGTAGATGGTTCTTAAGCCTTCAAACTCCTATTTCATTTTTACCAAAAAAAAAAAACTCCTATTTCATGGGTGCCACTGCACTATGGACTGGACAAACAAATGCCCTAAAGCCAATAGTGTTGTACATTTTAAAGGTGGAACTGGCACAAGAAAAGTGTGTTGGACAAGGGGCGCATTCATGATTCATGAAAACTTCAATTAAGGAAAAATGATCCACACTGGTGGTGTAGTTCTCTCTCTCCTCTCTAACAACAACAACAGCAAAGCCTTTGCCTAACTAAATGAGGAAGATATAAAAAAAAAAAAAATAAAGAAAATGGGAAAAAGAAAAGGAAAAAATACATGGCAACACAATACCTTTAGGAGATACCACTTAAATGCGATCGGCAATGTGAATCTTTTTCCTCCAACAGCTCTGTTAGATGTCATACTAGGAACTAGGCCTAGCTTTGCATGTCTTTCCTTGTCAACTCTTCAATGGTCTCTCTCTCTCTCTCTCTCTCTAGCAGCCATGTTCTAATCTCTCTACACCTCTCATCGGTTGGCTATGGGGATTCCATTACACTCCAAAGTCATGTCAATCCCCTTCCCACACTTTATTCCATGTTCATTTACTGAAACTCTTTCTGGATAAACCTTCAATGACTTGCCAACGGCCTCTGGTAGAGGTCAACCTCAGGAGTCCATGTCTATCTGATACAAAATATGGGTTTCAATGTCATCCTTTGTCCTCCTCGTCCAATAAAGAGGACATGAACAACACAACTAAAACTTTTTCCATAACAAGCAAGGAACCTATTTCATGAAATCAATCACTTCATTAACGGTCAAAAAGGGAAAATCTTTGTAACCACCAGGTAATAATATCCTAGGAGAGAATCCGTTAAATGGGTTCTAATGGGAGGAATGCTTAAACAACAAATCAACATGATCAGATGCTCAAAACAATTAATTTATTTACGTACAATACTAATTTGGATCATAAGAAAAAAGTGTATTTAAATTGACTACATAAATTTAGAGATCTGAATTCAAAGATGGTACTGCTTATATTTGCCAAAATGGAATCTCTTAGTCTATTTTTTGTTGCAAAAGGAAATGAAAAGGGCCCCGTTACTGGTTTACCATGGCATGTAAGTGTACATATATGTCGTTTGAGAAAAAAAACTATATCCCAGCAGAATGTGGCACCTGCGTCTAGACACCAGATGGGGCGGAATGACCACCCGCCCCAGTGAAAGATAGAAATCACATTCATATTGATGGTGTTGTGTGTTTTCATTAGCTCTCACGCTGACGCAGGGGCTATATGCCTGACCAGAAAAGTCTCTCCCATATCATTTTTACCAAAAAGCTAAACGTGTCAAAGAGAGAAGAAGCAGAATCTAAAAGTCCAGAAAATGGGCAAAGGACCACAGAGCTCAACCTATACCCACCCCTAGTGACTGCAAATGGGCTAGGCTTAGGGCCTACTTCAGACCCAGAGAGCTCATCTAGTATTATGTATACATCCCCAGTGACTGCAGATGGGTCCATTTTGAAGCATTGCTTCTCCAAGCAAATGCTAATGGGAATGATAGTGTAATTATCTCATATATAGTGAAAACAAAATTTCTTTATTTGTCTCGAATTTTTGACCTATTTTGAAGAATGATCTGATCCAACATATTTTGGTGGTGATCTGAATGATTTTTATTTTTATTTTTATTTTTTTTTTTATTATTATTTTTTTTTTTTTTTGAGATCTATAATGGTAGCGGAGGATTGACCCGACTTGGAAGAGTATGTAATATATTATCGTCTTGTTAGGCAAGTAGTGAAAAATGGGGTTTTTCATATTAGGATTTCTGTGCGAGTTTTCTTATCTCGATTTGGGTGCTCTTGTGAGAGATCTACATTGTAATTTTTCTTCGAGCATGTTAAATCTTCTTCTTCTTCGCCCGAGGACATAGCACATCACAACGGTGTGTGAATCTTGTTAAATCTCTCTGTTTTGGGAATCTGTGTTTGTTTTTATTCATATTTGTTGTTGTTTGTTTTACCAACCTGATCTCAAAATTCTAATTGAAGCAAAATTTCCAATCCAATATACACAAGGTTGAAAAGAATGAAATCGGACCTGGATCCATCTAGGTTGATTTCAATCCGGATTGGAGCAGAATAGATCAGGTATGGATCGATGGATCTGGATCAACTGGAATTGGGATGAGTCTTGGCGGAGCATCTGATGATACACATCAGTCTTAATTAAAACCATCCTCCAGTCTCAATAATCATACATTAATATATAATTAAATGTTATTGGGATGGCTTCAAAACCCTAAGCATTGTCATTATGCTTAGGGAGATGTCTAGATCTGCTCAACCATCCTAATCAGCCAACCTGGAAAGTTCAACAATGTCATGGATCAACATAGAGGGTACCCCAACCGACTAAATGGCTCTCTATCAGAACTAAAATGTAAAGAAACAATAAAAAAAAAAAAAGTGTGCCACTTTATTAGTCCTTTTATTAATTAATCTTAGGGATCTAATTAGTTAGTTCCTTGGCTTCTTTTTAAGAAAGTGGAAGCATAAATCCATCTTTTTCAATAGCATTCCATCACTATCAAATCCAATCCAATAAAATAAAATAAAGTAAGTGCTTATAGAAAATAGACTGTCCAAATGACATTTCTAAGTTTATCTAGGATTCGTAATTTTTTTCCCTTCTTTTAATTGTCCTTTGTCTTTTTTTTTTACTTTTTTTTTATGAATATGATATCATACGTGACTATGTATAAAACATGATCAACACTTGAGTCATAAATGCTTAAGAATTGAGTATTCTCATCTAATGGCTGATATTTTGATTGTGTTCATATATGAACATGTATGAATTCTTTCACTAAATTTTAAATAGGAGGTTCGCCTCCGACCTCATATACAGTTTCATGTATTGAAAGGAGTATTACACGAAACCTATATATAACAGGGAATTTAGGAAATTTTAAGGGGGTTGCTACATCTGGGTGGGGAGGAGGGGGTTGGCACTGCAATTTCGCTTTTGAACTAGCATTATGTAAATCTTTTTCCCATAATTTAAACAAGCAGGAAAAAAATGAAATCTCGAAATTGCAGGCACTCAACTTTAGTTAATTTTGAGAAGAAAAAAAAAAACTCAACTTTAATGAGTTAGGATCTTGTTAGCAAATCTGCCAATGAGTTAGTTAGAGTAAAGATGAGAGGAGCTAGAGCATAGTCCCTTAAGGATTCATACTGATTCTTAATAGATAACTCCAAAATTAATTCACAGTTTAATAACAATGACGGAGTTGCGAATATACCCAAGACAGAAATTGTTTATATATGGGAAAATCACATATTCCCCATATCTTTAATTTCCTCCTAGAATTTGGATAATATAACCAGATCATATCTTAAGATCAGGACAGAAGAGTTCCCATCAGAAAATGAAAGATTAGGAAGGGGAGGGGGGGAAGGGGTCCATTAAATAATCTCTCTAATAATGTTAATAATTGGATTATTTAAGTCTCTTTTTAGTCCTACGTTGGATTACACTTAATAATAAGACAGTATAGATGATACCTAACAATGATAGCTGGTTTCATTAATTAATTATTCACATATAAGAAGACCTAAACATAACCATGCACTGATGAATATATGTTATTATAATTTTGGCAAAGCACCAAATTTGATTGTGACAATTAAGGGCAGATATTTTTATTAGGGATGCTACTATAGGATAAGTTAAATTACAACTTATTTATTAGAGTTTTAGGCACCGATTGGTAGCGTTTCGTTTCCGTTGTTTCTGTGTTTTTTTGTTTTCAGAAATGGAGAAACAGACTAAAAAATGTTTGACAAAGTTGTTCCATTCTAAAAACATGAATCAAAATTTATGCCTATTTACAATTCTAGAAACGACTTTAACGAAACAAGTCCGACTTGTTTGACTTGTTTCGTCGTTTCTATAAATAAATTTGAGAGGAAAAAAAGGTGGTTGTGTCCGATAAATCTCTCAACTATTTAACCCTAAAAAGAGGCAATCGAACCTTCTCATTTTTTGGCATTCGATGATACTATTGGGTTTTCTAGTAGTATTATGTTCATAAAAAATGTTTTGAGAAACAGGTTTATCAAACACCAAAAATCAATTTTTGTTTCAAAAAACGTGAAAAGTCATTTTTGTTGTTTCTAGATACGAAAACATCATAAATGTTATCAAATAGTGCCTTAATCTCTCTCCCCCACTTCAAATCAACAAAAAAAAAAATATATATATATATATATATATGCGTACAAGAAGAGAATGATTTTATATAGTATTAGTAGGCCTTGTTATGATCACTATCAGACATGTGGCATGAGAGTCGATCCCATCAAACATCCCCTATCCCCTCACGGGTTGGCTTCTCTCAAGAAACCCACAAAATGAGGGGAGGGTAAGAAAAAAAAAAACTCATATTTGATTGAATGGTGCACAGGCCACATGTCTAACAGTGACTGTCAATTTATGATTTTTTATGTTTTACATTATTGACAATTCTAGATTGTTGGATCTTATCTTAATATGAGAATATATTGCTTTATGAACAAATCCAAGTTTGAGCACTAAATAAATTTGCATGCAACATACATGGTTGATCAACAAGGCTAGATTTAAGGAGCTAAGTAGGCTTTGGCGAGAGAAGATGAGGCCAAGAGCAAGATTTCTACAATAAAGAAGGATTTGATAAAGAGATGGCGCACTGGTCTTCCTTTTAAGGGTACTAAATAATTGAATGTCACTTTTGGGAAGATCACTTTGGTGTAGCAACCGAAACTTATCTATGACATAAAAAATATAATATAATAAAAGAAGAAAACAATCAAACAATCACAATGCGAGGATATAAATAGTATGTATGGTACGGTGTTTATATCCATAGTGAGATGAGAGTCCTTCATAAGGAATGGAGAATAGGGTTATAAGCTCTCTTTCTCTCGCATCTATGTTTACAAAATTCCTTCTTAATACTAATGACTCCCCTCTACTACCATTTAAAGGGAAAAGATATAGATACAATTTTCGAAATTACTCCTATGTAAACCCTAAAAAGTTTCAAGTATAACTTTGGATAAAGCATTTTGGAGGGCTAGGATCAATGTAACTAACCCCATTTAGTTGAGATCTCCTAACTTGTTGGGATGTTACCTCTTTCTCTAATTCTAATCTCTTTTTCTTTTTTAATCCATGTATCCACCCCATTAAGTTGGGATAAAGCTAAGTTTGTTGTTATTGGTTGTTGTTGTAAACCCTAAAAAGTTCTGTTGTTAGATGCCACATAGGCTTCTCAAATTGATATAGCCCAACAAAGAAGATATGCAAACCGGCCAAAAATGTTTTTAACCCTCTTTTATAGCCCTAGGACCTTACCAAAAAGAATTTTCGTGAATAGGACATACGAGGGGCATCAAAGAAGGTGTCAAGTTTTAGAGACAAATTTAAAGGTGTCATTTAGACATTCCCTTTATAATTTTTTTTTAATTGGATGAAAGTATTACACATGAAATGACAAAAATACCCTTTTAAGTGCATAAACTCTAAAATACATCTAATAGATCTGTTCATCAAATTTTTTTAATGAATTTCAAATGCATACATAACATTACATGATTTTTTTTTTTTTTTTTGGTGGATTGGGGGTGGGGGTTGGGGACCTGGGGTTGGATTGAGGGAGTGGGATTAAGAATTTGTTTGTTCAATCTTGTGCATTAGTTTTGGTAATCTTTGCTCTTAAGAGGCTAATAAAAATTCTTTAATAAATGGTCAACCTTATAATCAAGATATATTTGCCTGTTATAGTTGCATACGGAGCAATCTAGGGTTCCACGGTGTTGCTACCGAAATTCCGTATGAGCTGATCCTGCACAAGCACAGACGGCAGAGGCCCGGAGCTTTGTCTGGGGTTAGTCCTCCGACGCTCACATTTGGGATCGGCCGCACAGTTTTTCTTATAAGAGTAATGGTGTGGGTAGTAATACTTACCTCTCCCTTTCTTCCGGGCCTTCTTATATAGCTCTTCGGGTTTAGGGTTTCCCCTTTCCTAGGAGGAGTCTTCCTCAAGTCTATCTCATTTCCTTTTAGAGTCCTACTCCGATACGTCCGACCCCTTCGTGGGGGATATTCTCTTCACGCGGTTGACGTGGTAGAGTCCTGGCAGACTCTATCAGGTGGGTGACACATGTCCAAGTGGGTGACGTGTGTCCTTACCCTACTGGATAGTCAATTTGGCCGTATCAGGAGCCCCCTTACTCCCGTCAGGAGACTCTTCCTGTGGGAGTAACCAAAATTTTCATCTTTTCTCCTCCCTTTTTTTTTTTTTTTTGTCCCTTCGGCCTTATTCCTTCTGCTTCGGCTTTAGTTCTGCTTGTATTGTTGAGCTTCAATCATCCGATGTGAAGACCTTCAGTCAGTTCGGCTCAGCCGTGCCCGAGCCCCTGTCCGAGGTGGGGGACCTTCGATTAGGTCCGCTCGGCTTTGGCCTGAGCCCCCAGCCGAGGTGAGGACCTTAGGTCAGGTTCGTCCAGCCTTGGCCTGAACTCCCAACCTAGGTAAGGACCTTCGGTCAGTTCGGCTCGGCCTTGCCCGAGCCCCGACGGAGGTAGGACCCTGGGTCAGTTTGGCTCGGCTTTGGCCGAATTCCCAACCGATGTGAGGACCTTCGGTTAGGTCTGTTCGGCTTTGGCCGAACTCTCAACCGAGGTGAGGACCTTCGGTCAGGTCCGTTTGACCTTGGCCGAACTCCCAACCGAGGTGAGGACCTTCGGTCAGGTCCGTTCGGCTTTGGCCGAACTCCCAACCGAGATGAGGACCTTCGGTCAGGTTCGTTCGGCCTTGGCCTGAACTCCCAACCGAGGCAAGGACCTTCGGTCAGATTCGTTTGGCCTTGGCCTGAACTCCCAACCGAGGCAAGGACCTTCGGTCAATTCAGCTCGACCTTATCCCAGACCCCGACCGAGGTATGGCCCCTCGGTCAAGTCTGTTCGGCTTTAGCCTGAACTCTCAATCGAGGCAAGGGCCTTCGGTCAGGTCCGTTCGGCCTTGGCCTGAGACCCTGATCGAGGTATAGCCCCTCGATCAAGTATGTTCGGCTTTGGCCTAAACTCCCAACCGAGGCAAGGACCTTTGGTCAGGTCCGTTCGGCCTTGGCCTAAACTCCCAACTGAGGCAAGGACCTTCGGTCAGGTCCATTCAGCCTTGGCCCAAGCTCCCAACCGAGGTGAGGACCTTCGGTCAGCTCGGCTCAGCCTTAGCCTGAGCCCCGTCCGAGGTGAGGACCTTCAGTCAGGTCCATTCGGGCGCAAACCTCGAGGGTTCGTACTCGGTGACGTGGCGGTGCCATTAATGCTCGGGTAGTTGTACCATTTTTCTTCCATCGATATAGTGTGGGGGTCCATTTGTGGGGCACTTTTCTTTTTCCCTCAGAGAGCCTTCCTTCGGTCTTATTGTTTCCTTCGGAGAGCATACCCTCGGTCTCGGCTTTCCTTTAGTTTAGCAGTACTCCGAAAGTAAGTTCTATGTCTTGTTCGTCGGGCTACAGTCCATCGTCCTCGGAGGACGAAGTCTAAACATAGGCATCGGAGTCCAGGGGAGGTCCGAGGGATGTCCTTGGACTCCACCGATTTTCCCTCTTCCCGCGACTCATCGTCTGCGGCCTCGCCGTCTGGGTCCGAGGGTGGCTCAAATGGTGCAGGATTTAGGGAGAGGATGCTCGATTCCCGAGCCCAGACCCAGGAACCCCTAGAGGTGGAGGCTCTCCACATCGTATCCACAATGGATGAGCTAGAACTGGAGGAGCTGAGGGCCTCCGTCGGTATCTCGGATGCTTTCGAGCTCCGACTGCCCAGGCCATCTGACTGAGCCAGCTATCGGAACTCCAAAGAGTTATGCTTGTACAAGGAGGCGTTCAAGGTCGGCCTTCGACTTCCCCTCCATCCCTTCTTCGCCCGAGTGTTTCGGCACTACGAGATTTGTCCGACCCAGCTGACGCCGAACAGATGGCGGCAGGTGCTCAGCTTCGTCGTCCTTTTCTCAAGGCACCAGAGGCCTCTCACCCTCCCTCTCTTCATCAACTGCTTCTTCCTTCAGGCCTGTAAGGGGCTTTCGGGCTGGTACTACTTTTGCCCCTGGAAGGACCTTCGGCTACTGAGTGGTTACCCGATTTCGATCCACAGGTGGAATGAGAAGTTCTTCTTCATGAGGTCGTCCGAGGGGGTGCCCTTCGGCACCGTCTGGGATCTCCCTGACCTTAGGGAGGTGAACTCCACCCCTTCCCTTCTCGGGGTAGACGCGGAGTCGTTGGCGATGGCGAGGCAGCAAGAAACCTGTCCTCCAGTCGAGGCTGACTGCCTTAAGTCCAACGCCATACTGTTTAGATTCGGGCTTAGCCCGGGTGAGTTAGGCTAGCCCCATTTTATTTCCCTTGGGTGTCGGTGTTTTGTACTGACTTCTTTCTTTTCTTCATGCAGCGCAAATCTCCAGGGCCGAGGCTAGGGCTGCCGCAGCAGCAAGGCAAGATCAAATCAGGGAGGCCAGGGCGCGAGATGCCCAATAGCAGCCGAGGCCGAAGAGGAAAGAGAAGAAGGGGCCCTCCTCTGAGACTCCGAAGAAGAAATCTAGGGACGAGGGGCCGAGCACCGAGGTAGTCCAGGCCCTCGCTGCTTCGGGCCATGACATGCCTACCCGAGACCCCTCCCCCGTCGCAGACTTCAAAACCCCAAGGGTGGGGAACGTGAGGGCCAAAGTTGGATTTATCCCTCAGTGGTCGGTCAAGGAAGACGACACGTTGGCAGTCGGGCGTGTTGCTCGTGAGCTGGTGATGAAGGGCAGTCTTCCTGTAATCTTGACCTTCGGGCCTTCTTATGTAATCTCGGCCTTCAGGCCTTCTTTTATGTAATCTCGGCCTTTGGGTCTTCTTTTATGTAATCTCGGCCTTCGGGTCTTCTTATGTAATCTCGGCCTTCGGGTCTTCTCAATGAATGTATTTCCTTTCGTATGCTTCGTCTCACTTTTTCATGTTCTTTCGAGTAAGTTGATCTTTAGCCCGTAGGTAGGTGCGAGAAGCCGAAACCCATTGTTGGCAGCCTAAGGATCTGCACGTCCACTTTAGCACGGCTCGGTCTCGCTCCCTTGGCTTACCCGAGAGGTTTCCCGACTCCGAGGGCTATGGACTTTTAAGGGATCTTGAATAACTGTGGTTTTCACCAAGTGTTGTGTTCCCCCTCAGCTTCGGCCGAAGGGTCTCTTAAATTCTGGCATTGATTCGAAGATCCAGCCGAGGGCAGATCCTTCGACCGTCATCACTCCCTACCAAATTGGGGACCTTCGGTCAAGTCCCCTCTGCCATTGGCCTGAGCCTCCGATCGTGGTGAGGACTTTCGGTCAGCTCGGCTCGGCCTTTGCCTGAGCCCCTGACCGAGGTGAGGACCTTCGGTCAGCTTGGCTCGGCCTTTGCCTGAGTCCCCGACCGAGGTGAGGACCCTCGGTCAGCTGGGCTCGGCCTTTGCCTGAGCCCCCGACCGAGGTGAGGATCTTCAGTCACTTAGGCTCGGCCTTTGCCTGAGTCCCCGACCGAGATGAGGATCTTCAGTTACTTAAGCTCGGCCTTTGCCTGAGCCCCCGACCAAGGTGAGGACCTTCGGTCAGCAGCTCGGCCTTTGCCTGAGCCCCCGACGAGGTGAGGATCTTCAGTCACTTAGGCTCGGCCTTTGCCTAAGCCCCTGACCGAGGTGAGGACCTTCGGTCAGCTCAGCTCGGCCTTTGCCTGAGTCCCCAACCGAGATGAGGATCTTCAGTCACTTAGGCTCGGCCTTTGCCTGAGCCCTGACCGAGGTGAGGACCTTCGGTCAGCTCGGCTCGGCCTTCGCCTGGGCGCCCGACTGAGGTGAAGACCTTCGGCTATATCCGTTCAGTAGAGTTAAGGTCACCAAATAAGAGAATTCCTCTCAATTGCCGTAAACCAGCTTTCATATTTTCCATGAATAAGATCCTCCAGAGTTTAGGATGAGGAATTACAACTTAAAAGTGCATAAGAGCGAAAATTGCAAAAATTACAAAAAACAAGTTGCTACTTCACTACTGATAGAATTCTACTTCACTACAAATAGAATTTTCTTAAGTTCTGAGAGTTCCATGATCGGGGTACCCTTTCTCCCCCCGTAGTCTCCAGGTGATAGGACCCTGGTCGTATTACCCTTGAGACTCTGTAGGGACCTTCCCAATTTGGATCTAGCTTCCCTTGATGTCTCGGGTCTGATACTTCAACCCTTCTGAGGACGAGGTCACCCATTCTGAACTCGTTCTTTCGAACTTTGGTGTTATAGTGCCTCGCAACCCTCTGTTGGTAAGCGGCCATCCTTTCTAGCAAAGTGTCTCTGATTTCGGCCAAGAGGTCTAAATTCGCTCAGAGCCCTCCATCATTTTCCTCTTCATTGTAGTACTGAATCCGATAGGTAATGGCCCCTATCTCCACGCTTCAGTGCCATACGTTAAAATGAAGGGTGTTTTTCCGGTGGCCGATCTCTCAGTAGTGCGGTAAGCCCAGAGGATGTGATGCAACTCGTCTGCCCATAGTCCTTTGGCGTCATCCAGTCTCTTCTTTATTCCTTGAAGCAGTGTGCGGTTGGTTACCTCTGTCTGCCCGTTGGTCGGTGGATAACCGACAGAGGTTTTCTTATGGTCAATGCCGAGGGCATCAAAGAACAAACCGAAGGTCGGATTGGCGAATTGAGTTCCATTGTCCGTTACCACAACCCGAGGGATTCCAAATCTATAGACTACCGCCCTTTGGAAGAAGTCCCTTACGTTCTTTTCGGTTATCGTCGCCAGTGCTTCGGCTTCTGCCCATTTCGTGAAGTAGTCTACCGCCACCACGACAAACTTCCTTTGTCTGGTGGCCAGGGGGAATGGGCCTAGGATGTCGATTCCCCACATGGCGAATGGTATTGGGCTCGATAGAGATGAGAGCTCGGTAGAGTGTAGCCTAGGAACGGGAGCGAACATCTGGCACTTGACGCACTTCTTGACTAATGATTCCGCGTCCTTCCTCATTGTCGGCCAGTACAGACCCTGCCTTAACACCTTATGTGCCAAGGCCTGGGCTCCTAAGTGTTGGCCGCATATCCCTTCATGCACTTCCCGGAGTGCGTACTCGCCATCGGTGGGGTCCAAACACTTGAGGTACAACACGGTGAACCCTATTTTGTATAGTGTCTCGTCCTTTAGAAGGAAGCATGCCGACCTTATTCGTACTTTCCTTGCCTCGTCCCTATTCTCTGGGAGCTGTCCTTCCTTGAGGTATTCGGTTATGGCATCCATCCAGCTTTGGCCGTGTTCGCCTACAGGTAATACCTCTTGGGGTTTTTTGATACTTGACTGTGATAGTACTTCGAAATACTCCGATCGTCCAAGATCTGTGAAGTCGGAGGTGGCCAGCTGTGACAGTGCGTCTGCACTAGCATTCTCTTCTCGTGACACCTGCCTTACCTCAAATTCCTTGAAGGCCGATATTCTTTCTCGCACTGTCTTCAAGTACTCAGCCATCCTTTGTTTTTTGGCTTCGTAGTCTCCATTCACCTGTCGTACCACGAGCTGTGAGTCACTATGCACCACCAGCTCCTTTACCATCAAAGCCCGAGCCAGATTAATTCTGGCTATTAACGCTTCGTATTCTGCTTCGTTATTGGAGGCGTCGAAGTCGAACCGTAGGGCGTATTCTATCTTGAAACCCTCGGGGCTGACCAACATGATTCCTGCGCTGTTGGAAGCACCATCCACGTATAATGTCCAAGCCTTTTCTCCTCGGTTCTCGGTAAACTCCTGGGGGTCATCAAGGAGCGTCGTCTCGACGATGAAGTCTGCAAGAGCCTGTGCTTTAATTGCAGTTCTCAGTTTGTATTGGATGTCGAATTCTCCCAACTCTATGGCCCAGTTTACCAGGTGACCGGACATATCTAGCCGCTGCAGTATCTTCTTTAGGGGCTGGTCTGTGAGTACGTATACCGTATGTGATTGAAAATATGGCCTAAGCTTTCTTGCTGCTGTCACTAGGGCATACGCCACTTTCTCTGCCTTTCTGTATCTTGTTTTGGCATCTAGAAGGGTTCGGCTGACATAGTATATTGGTTGTTGTTGCCTTCCTTCTTCCTTCGTCAGTACTGCGCTTACCGCCACTGCTGATACAACAAGGTATAGCCGCAAGGTATCCCCAGTGTTCGGCTTCGTCAGCAATGGGGGTGCGGCCAGGTACTCCTTCAATTGTTTAAAGGACTTTTCGCACTCCTCTGTCCATTCGAAATTTTTGGTCCCCTTCAGTGCTTTGAAGAAAGGGAGGCATCTGTCTGCCGATCGAGACATGAATCGCCCGAGGGCGGCGACCCGACTTGTTAGCTCCTGGACTTGCTTCACACTCTGGGGTGACCTCATATCCCGAATGGCTTGTATTTTCACCGGGTTGGCTTCAATTCCCCTCTCTAAGACAATGAAGCCGAGGAACTTTCTCGAGGCTACTCCGAATGCACACTTTGCCTGGTTCAGCTTCATGCCGTACCGCCTCAGCACCAAGAACGCCTCTTCTAAGTCTTGGATGTGTCGTTCCGCTTTCAGGATTTTTACGAGATATTGTCCACGTACACCTCCATGGTTTTGTCGATCATCCCCTTGAAGATTTTATTCACCAACCTTTGATAGGTGGCCCCTGTGTTTTTTAGCCTGAAGGGCATGACTTCATAGCAGTACAGTCCTCCCTCAGTCACGAAGGAAGTTTTTGGGACATCAACCTCTGACATCTTGATCTGATTATACCCCGAGTATGCATCCATGAAGCTCAGTGCCTCGTATCATGCCGTGGCATCAATGAGGAGGTCTATCTTCGGCAGGGGGTATGCGTCCTTCGGGCAGGCCTTATTTAGGTCGGTGAAGTCGATTCCATTTGCCTTCGGGACCATCACCACGTTGGGTATCCACTCCGGGTATTGGATCTCGTGGATGAATTGGGCTTTTGGCAACTTCTCTACCTCTTCGTCTATTTTCTACTGTCTTTCGGGGGCGAAAGTCCTCTTCTTCTATTGCACCGGCTTCTTCGTTGGGTTAACATTCAGATGATGCTTGATTACCCCTCAGTCTATTCCAGGCATGTCTAAAGCCGACCAGGCGAAGACGTCAGAGTTGTTTAAGAGGAATGAGACGAGTTTTTCTCGTTGTTGCCTTGGAATTGTAGCCCCGATCTGGAATTGCCAAGCGCTATCCCCCTCTTCAGCCTCGACTTGTACCAGATCCTTAGCCGGCTCCCCCCATTGATAACTGGCGTCATCGCGCAGATCTTCTATTGGGAGTGCCTCGCCCGCCTTTTCTCTTCCCCACAAGGTAGTGGCGTAGCACCTCCGGGATGCCTCCTGATCGCCTCGACATTCACCGACCCCGTTCTTGGTTGGGAATTTCATCTTGAGATGGGGTGTGGAGACGACGGACTTTAGTAGGTTCAAACCAACCCTCCCTAGTATGGCGTTGTATGCCGAGGTAATGCCTACTACCAGGAAGTTGATCATGACTGTTACTTGGCGATCTCCAGAGCCGGCTCTTACTGGCAACTCAATCGATCCTTTAACTTTTACTGGGACGCTGGAGAATCCCTGCAACGGGTATTCGACTTTCTTTAACTTTCTTTCGTCCAAGCCCATCTTCCAGAAAGCTTCCAGGAACAGGATATTAGCTGAACTGCCGTTATCCACTAGGATCCTCTTCACTCTGCAATCCACTATGGTCATAGTGACTACCAGGGCATCGTCGTGCGGGGTGTGCACCCCTTCCAGGTCGTCGTCTGAGAAGGAGATAATCGTCCCCGTCTTCGCCTTCTTGTTCGACCATTCAGCCACATGCACGCTTCTCGCATAGGCTTTTGCTTTCTGGGCCGAGACTGAACTTTCTCCAACGGCTATGCCTCCACTAATGGTCGCTATAACTCTAGTTGGACTCTTATTCTCATCTCGGAGGCGATGGTCAGCTTCCTCGGGTGTCTGGTCCCTTCGTCGTTCATGATTGCCTCTGCGGGCAAGCCCCCTTCTTTCATAGCGGCCTCTGCCATCTCTCCGACGGTTATCCCTACGGTCATTATCGTCTTGGGCATCCTCCTTCTCACGGTCCACAAATTGGCCTAGATATCCTCTTCGGATCATTCCTTCTATCTCCCCCTTGAGGTGCCAACAGTCTTTGGTGTCGTGGCCGTGGTCTCTGTGGAAGTGGCAATATCTGTCCATATTGCGTCTCTCGGGGTGTCATCCCATCTTCCCTGGCCACTTCATGGCCCTGGCATCCGGGGAGTCTTTTATCTGCATCAGTACTTCCGTTCGTCTCCAGTTCAGGGGTGCGCATTTTTTGAACTTCCTTGGTGGACTGGGTGCTCGACCGTGCTCAGACTTTCGTCTTTTGCCTTCTTCGGAGGGTTTGTCATTGGCCCTAGAGGTCCTTTTCCTTCCCCTCTTCCTTTCAACTTCTTCATCGACTTGGAGGGTTTCTTCCATCTGGATGTACTTATCGCACTGAGCTCTCAGCTCGGCCAAGTTCCTCGGTGTATGCTTCGCCAGAGATCTTTTCAGCTCCTTATCCTTGACGCCTTTCAGCAAGGCTGTGAACTCTTCTTTCAGGTCCAGACCTCTGATCGTGATCTTCTCTTGTTGGAAGCACTTCATATAGTTCCGCAGTGATTCTCCTTCATGTTGCTTGACGTTGGTCAAGTTCAACGTAGTCTTCTGAAGGGGTCGGCTACTGGAGAATCCCTTCATGAAGAAGTAGCTTAGATCGCTGAAGCTGTGGATCGACTTCGTCGGCAAACGGTTGTACCATAGCCTTGCCGCCCCTCTGAACGTCAATGGCAGGGCGTGACACATGATGTTTTTTGGGACTCAATGAAACTACATGGCCACCTTGAAGCCTTCCAGATGATCGACGGGGTCCCCAGACCCGTCGTAGGTGTCGTACTTTGGCAGGCGAAAGCCGATCGAGAGCGGGTCCCTCTTGACCTCATCAGCTAAAGCCGTGTATCATTACTGAGGTCTGGCTTGCGAGCTCCAGTCTGATTTTCTGCCACCTTCTTGATCTCATCTTTCAGGTCCAGGATCATCTGCTTCAATCCCGAGTCCTCGTGTCTTTGTTCGTCTCCTTGTTGTGGTTCCCCATGTCGGTCTCTGGTGGCACGCTGCGTCCTTCCCCTAGGCCCGGGACTTTCCCCCGTTGCTCGGTTTTGATGATTACGACCGGACCTTATTGATCCTGTACTGCTCCGGTCCTCGTCTCGAGCTCTCACGGGCTGGATGCGGGGGCCTTGTGGCGCTCCGCCGGTCTTCTGAGAGACAGCTTTGGAGACCTCCTTCATTGCCTCGGCCATTTGGTCATATTTGTCCTGGAGGGCTTCGAACTGCTCCCTTGTCACATATTCCTGCACTCCAGGAGGGGGGAGAATTACTATCTCCGCGCACCGAATATCCGGTCGAATGCTGGTACCTCACAGAACCTTCCCGACCATCGTTCAGCCTTTCTAGTCCATTTTCCATCGAGGGAGGGAGCCCTCCTGAAGGTTCCTCCTCCCCCATGTTCATATTCGATACTGCTCTTGTCTTCTTACGATTGTAGGTTCTCCCCACCATCACTGTCGTTCCCACAGACGGCGCCAATCTGTTGTTGCCGAAATTTCGTATGAGCTGATCCTGCACAAGCACAGATGGCAGAGGCCCGAAGCTTTATCCGGGGTTAGTCCTCCAACGCTCAAGTTAGGGATCAGCTGCACAGTTTTTCTTATAGGAGTAATGGTGTGGGTAGTAATACTTACCTCTCCCTTTCTTCCGGGCCTTCTTATATAGCTCTTAGGGTTTAGGGTTTCCCCTTTCCTAGGAGGAGTCTTCCTCGAGTCTACCTCCTTTCCTTTTAGAGTCCTACTCCGATACGTCCGACCCCTTCGTGGGGGATATTCTCTTCACGCGGTTGACATGGTAGAGTCCTGACAGACTCTATCAGGTGGGTGACATGTGTCCAAGTGGGTGATGCGTGTCCTTACCCTACTGGACAGTCAATTTGGCCGTATCACAGGGCGAAGAACATGGATGTTTTTAAGCTCAAACCAACTAATCAAGTCAAAATTATATAAATTTTTAATCAAACCACCCTAATAAATAATCAATTTGCCTAGGTAGTTAAAGAAAATTAATCATTTTAGGGTTGGGTTGCTCATATGTTTAATAATATATGATTTGTAGGATAAATAATTTGTATGCTTTGAGATTTGAGAAGTGCATGAATCATGCATAAAAATAACAAAATGAAGGATGAGACAATGTGGGGACCAAAGGCCAATCAAAAAAACGCACAGACATCCAATTAGGGGGCAAGGTGGTCTTTTTGTCACCCCTTATGTCTAGGTGAAAAACACGCATATGACCACATAATATCATTAAAATATCATTGCATGAAGAGGATAAGCTGGATGCTTTGAATGCTTGCTCCCTTTTGAAGACATTGGTATCACATACTAATTATGAACATACATGTTGAGAGTTAAAGGGATCTATGTTCAAAGTAAGAGAGGATTAAAAACCTGATCCACATCGATTGGATTTGGTGTTAAATAAAACGGGTCTTTTGTTCAACTTCAACCCTCCGTATGCTAAGGACCAAGGTTAATCCTAGTAGGCTAGGAACAAGAGAAAAAGAACAACCAACCAGCCTGGCTACTGGCTTTTGTATATAATAAAGCAATAAAATAAGAGATTTAATCTTCTAATTATTGTTATGACTTCTCTCATTGTTGTATAGGGTGATAACTGCTCTGCGTTTTTTCTTTTTTGGTAGAGTGAAAATTGCTCTACCAACTAGTCGAAGTGTCAAACTCAAAGGTGCCTCTTAGACCATAAACATGGAGTGAACCATGCAACCTCAACTGTTTATATATATATATATATATATATTATCAACAACCATTAAAAGAAAATCATATACTTTACCAAAAAATTAAAAAAAAATCATATAATGTATGTTCAAAGTTATATGAAGGGTGTAGTGAATTCACATATTTTATACAATGGCTGTATTGTTCTATATTTTCAACATCTTTCTATGTTTTTAATATATTTGCATGCCATCGAAATATCGAATGTATATGCTATCATATCATTTGTATAGAAAATTCAAAAAAATTCAGGTAAGACGCTTCCTGAAATGCTTTACCTACTAGGAATCACCAATCGACCAACCCCCCTTGGGTTTCTTGTTTTTTATTCTGAACATTTGGTTAAAAAAAAAAGGATTATGGGCAAAAAATTAAATCCAGATTATGCTTGAAAATTTAGAACATAAAATTCAATTCATTCACCTTTAAAAAGAATATTGAATATGTTCCAATTTTCATCAATTTTTTAAATTTTGTAAAAATTTAGAAATTTTAATATTGAATTATTCCAAGGACTGGCTTATTTGTTTCCTAAAATATTTGTGAACTATTCACGGATTCTTAAAAAAAATTCATAATCTCTCCAAAAATTTAAAACCAAATTTGATGAAGTCCGACCAATTTTTATTAAATTTCACGAATTTGCTATCTATATATGGACTCAAATATTTATATGGAATACAAATTTAAGGATTGTTATAATTGATATAAGTTTAAAATTTAATTAAGATATAAATTCCTCCTGTTTCGTATTAGTTTCAAATCTCCAATTGGAAAAATGATTAGCTGTTCATACGAGTCAGTATCCACCACCTGTCATATTTCTTTCCAAATATATCCCTCTTTACCTTTGTAATGGCAGAAGGTGGATTAGGTGTTAGATGCTAACTTGTATGACCAGGAGATCGGACGAGTAATGGATCCAATCTCCCCCAGTTGGTGTATGCATGTATTTCTCTCACATTCTGGTTGATATTTCACATTTTCATGAGAACAATGTTTTTCAAGCTATGTGACCATTTTATGACTATTGGAGGTTCCCAATCGATCGGCTAGCCTAGGTAGTTGACCAGCTATGGTCAAAGGTATAAAATTTAATAGCATAAGTCACCTCCCTTGAGGTGTTTTGGACAGGTATGTCCAAGGGACACCTTCCCTCTTTTAAGTGGAGGAAGAATTTGGATGTTGAGGGTATCTTTTGAACACTTCCCTTGCTCTCTTATGTTATCAAGCATTCTCTATCCTTATTGAAGTTTTTCTTCATATTCTTTCAAAAGGTTTACAAGTGTTGTTGAGCACAACCCTGGGAGTTCTGATAAAATTAATGAATGCAACAAAACTGGAAAGACCTTCTTGGGGTTGTTTTGTTTGGGGGATTAATTCACAATAACCCTTTATACCATATGAGTTGTATATAATCATAAAGATAGTGACCAATGACATGACTCAATCTCATCATCACTTTGACATCCTTAGCTAATGTTACAGTGACGGATTAAAGATCAAACCTCTTCCATGAAGTAGAGGTAAGGCTGCGTACTCCCTTCCAGACCTTGTAGTAGCGGGAGCCTTGTGCACCGGCTTTTTCTGATTGTTGATTGAGTAGACCTTTCACTCTCATTATAAAAGTTATAATCTCTATTGAAAGGAACTTGAAGAATCTAATAGAAAAGTGGACGCTTGTAACTATGTACTTGATAGCATTGATGAGTTTGTTCTGTTTGATAACCATTTACGAACCGTCCTTGTTTATTTGCAACACTCAAATCTCCATCTTAAAATGGAAGCCTCCCATGTGACTTCTTGGAGTACATGGATGGGCTTGCTAAAATGGGTGTTGGCCAGAATTAGGGAGAAAGACAATATGTAAAATTGTGACAAGCAATAAATGCTTATTCTCAATTCTTTTGAATCCAAAGCTTCTTGAAGGGGTGATTTTTATTTTTTATTTCTTTTAATGTAAATTAATATGATGGCTACCAAGAAAGTAAGGAATATGTTTCACTTTCAATTCTAGATATGTAAAAAAGTTAAATGATGTACATAGCCCAATTTCCCTTTCCCCTTTTTCTTTGATTCTTAAGTGAATGGGATGGACAACTACAACATGTCACCATCTAGGTCCTTAAATGACTAAAAATTTAATTTAAATTATATTTATATTGATTTTTTAGTGCATTTGTTTGTATTTTACATTAGTAAAAAATCATATTTTATAGAAAAAAAATTATTTTCTGCCATTTAATATGGATACAAATGAAACCGAAATAAAATAAAGTAAGAGAAGTATCATCCAAAGTTTATATATTCATAGCCTTTGACATAAAATAGTTAATCCAACCATTGAATTTTTTTGTCCCTTTTTTTTATTCCTAATGAAACAAATTCTAGAATTAAAATTCTATATTCTTTTTATTGACTTGTTTCATCTTATGTCAAAGGAAATGAAGCCTAGAAGAATTCTCAAATCTTCACAAAAAAATGAATCTCAAATCAGCCATTTGATCCATTTTGATATGTAATTTATACCTTATGGTATGAAAAAAAAAAAAAACTTTTTTTTTTGATTAGGTAAGGTCCTCCACAATTAATGCCAATGATAATCTATGATGTCATTTGTCAAAACACTCTCTTTATAGACGCTTATTTTTCTTTAGTACAATAATGATGAGTGTAGACTACTTCAAACTCTGTGAAGTAGTAGCATTTGGATTGAGTTCACTGGTGTTACCACTATGGATAAACCCACCCTAATAAATGATAATGAACTAGAATCAACACATTGCAAACCTAATACGTTCCAATAATTTTTCTAGATCAACTTAATTTTTTTCATTTACTTCTACACCAAAAAAAAGCTCATTTACTAAGGCTCTTAATGTATGGGAGTGAAGTGAAGTAAAACAACATTTCAAATATATATGCAAAAACACAACCAAAGAAAATTGAACCCCTACACCCCCCCCCCAAACAAACTTTAATTATACACCAGGTTTGCTACGTTATACGTTAAGGGAAGTTGTCTATAACATTTTCCCCAATAAAGATGAAATAGAGAAGTTATGTAGCATTAACGTGAAACAAATACATTTCAAAGTAAAAAAAAACCCTCTATTTGTATCTATTTCTCTCCTATATTTGTGAAAAGACATCCTCACTCTTTGGCTGAGGAGGAAAGAGAAAGAAACATGAGGCATCTGGACAAAGAACTTAAGGCACTGTTTGACAACGTTTCTAAAAACATGTTTTTGCGTTTTCTTATTCTTAAAAATGGAGACACATGATAAAAAGCGTTTGATAATCTTGTTTCGTTCCATCCGTTTTCAGAAACATAAATACGAATTTATGAAAATTTATATTATAAAAAACGGTTGTGATGAAACAAATATATGGATTTGTACTCGATAAACAAATGATGGCAACAAATTATGAATTTGTGCCCGATAAAAAAGCCCAAAAGTGAGAAGCATGACTTTCTCAAGCACAAAAGTAATATAATTTTTTAAGCTCAAAAGTGAGAAGTATGTTATCAAACAACATGTGTGTACACATCAATCTAAGAAACAAGTTTATCAAACACCAAAAAATCCGTTTTTATTTTCAGAAACATGAAAAACCTTTTCTGCTGTTTCTAGACACAGAAACAACATAAACATTGTTGAACGTGCCTAAGCAAATGCTTACAAATAAAGAACCATTTCCTAAAATAATTGATGTCAAGTTTTTTTTTTTTTTTTTTTTGTTTGGGCATCACAATTCGATCAAAACCCTTTTATTAAATTAATTGATTGATTATTTTGCTAATCTTGTGTTGGGCCTAGTTATCAATTCGGCCGAATAATTCGTGAATTATTCATCCGAACCGAATTTTTTTGAATTAAATCAAAAATTCGGACCGAATCCGAATAAAAAATAAAATTCGGTAAAAAACACGCTTTTTACTAATTTGAATTTAAAACGCGAATAATTCGGGCCGAACCGAATTAAACCGAATTATTCGGTACACTTAAACAGTATTA